>NC_143576.1:211563191-211863191 GCF_048544385.1 Mastigoproctus giganteus | reverse complement strand
TAAATGTATACCTCAGAAGAATTTATTATCTTAATTTTTATTTCTTTTAATTTAGTAATAGTTATTGGCTTACATTTTCATACTTCCTAAATGGTACAAACTGGACAATATCCCTAAATGCACGGGTACCCTCAGGAGTTGAAAGTCTTCTCTCATCGGCATCGAGGTATTTCATTGGGCTAAAATTTGCGTAACCAATTCCAACAATGATGATTGACATGGGAAAATGAGATGCCTTAACTATTGCACTTCTGGTATCGTTCAGGTCTGTCACTACACCGTCGGTTAAAATCAACAGCACATGGTAATTCTATAAATAAAAGGTATTCGTTAATCGTAACAACATTTTGAAATTATGATATGAAACCATGTTTATCTTAGTTGCTTATAACAGAGAAACACAATTCATGCATAAACTATAACAGTTGTTCCAATAAAAAATAGACAATGAGGTGCATGACACTTTTGTTTACCTTTTGAAATCTTAAAAGCTATTAAGGCACTTATCGAAAAGTTTTGTCGTATATTCCAGCGGATCAGACTGCGTTTAAAACACTATAGTTCAACTAAAAATTTAAGGTTGATTGACATAAACGTTTAATATAAAATCTTAAACTTGAATTAAAAGCATTTGCTTGCTGTTAGAATGATATAAATTAATGCCAATTTACAACATGTACTTTTACACAAATGTACATTAATGCTAATGCTCGCCCTTTAAAATTAAGAGAATTTATTAAACTTCTCCAAACACGAACTTCTTCTCCGACGAATTCCATGAACTGGAATTCGATGGGTGTTGTCATTTAACACTCAAATTCCATTAGACAGATCTGGATTTTATTGCCTTCCGTAAACGTGCTACTATGTTTCAGTATATTTGAGTGATTGCTTCACCGTTCTGAAGAAATTCAATCCACACTGGTCTGTGATGATCAAAGAAAACATCAACATTGCGCTAGGAAGTGGAGAGTAGATGAAGTTTTCATTGTATGCTCAAGAACTTGGTTTCAGAAGGATAATGATGGCACCATGACTCAAGCTACACAACAATGTGCTTGAGAAAGGCGTTGCTCCGATCTAGATACGTCTGTGGCAAGTGCAGGAAGCACTACTATACGTAGACTGTTTACGGTGGTGGCATGCTTCATATGCTATGCATAATATGAGAAAAACGGTAAGGTCGGTCGTCCACGTCAGAAAGGAATAACTGCATCATATTACAAATATCGAAGTTGCCCACTTCTTTTGACCACCTCACATTTAATGAGTCATAGTCATGAAAACATTCCTATAAAATAAAGGATATCCTGGCAGTAGCACAGCGGTTCCCTCGTGGGTAGTACAGTTAGTATAATCACCGTATTTCCACCCCCTCCCCCCAACCGGACGGAAAGACCCGAGTTCGAATTTCGTCGATGACGCTAGGAATTTTATGAGCTTTTGGCACAACGTGGCTGAATTAGTCGGTCTCAGGCGAAGTAGCATGGTTTTTCTCCCGGAAACTCTTGTTTTTCATCAAGCAAATCGACCACAGAACACACGCATACAGACATTATATATGGTCCAATAACGCCTAAGTTGCTGGTGTGCCTAAAACGCCCTACACCAACCAACCAGCTCAGTAATTTCGACGTCCTTCCTCACCATGTGAAGGGCCTTGTCTTGTCATGCACCAATAGAGGAAAAAACATTTAATTTATTAATAAAATAAGTTAATTAGGTGTTAAGTTAATTAGGAGTGTTAATTGTAATTTACAATCTGTAATTACTGATGGTAAATTACAATCTTCGATCTCCAATATGGAACCATAAACTGAACACAATGCTGTGAAGAAAAATAATAATAATAAAAATAAATAATTGCTCCGTTTAACAAAATTCTTATTAATGTGATCATAATATCAAAAATTATAAAATGAAAATGAATGACTGTTAAAATAACCTTTTTCACTTTATGGCAGAATTGCAATATGTGTCACAGTGGATGATAAAATTGCAGCAAATTGCGATTTCGTTATCTAATGTTACGCATATTAATAATGCAGTTCCATTCATCTCACTAAAGTGTTTCTTCAGCCTTTATGGTGATTGTTGATACGAAGCTTTCGAGGACACACACTGCGTTCAATCATACGTAAGTCATCTTCCTAAGCAAATGTGGTATTTGCCGAGGAAGAAGAGTAATCTTTCGAAGCTGGAGTAATTCTCAAGTGGCAGAATGCAATAATCTCCATCCAAAAGCAGCTTTTTCATATTAGTAATGCACTTGTTAGCGTATTTCTTGAGGAGAATAAGAAGTTAAGCTGACGTTGCGTGAAAAACTAATTGTTTATGAAAGTCCTTCATAAAATGAATACTCTTTTTGAAGAAAATACTTCCCTGTTACACTGTAAATATTCAACTATCTCATCTGTTTTGCGATGTAAGCAGATAACTAATTAGAAACAGAAATTGGCTTTCTGTTTCGAAAGCAATAATGTTCTAATGAATTCATTTTAATTACGTGTTTAATGCTGATAATCACAAATTATTAAGAAAACAAAAGAGTTCTTCGATGCTACCTAACAAAAACATTTTTAAGCAATTTAAACCTTTCTTGTAATACAAAAATGTTAGCCAACTACCCGAGACCATTATGGCCTGAAATAATTTACAAATTTTACAGTAATTAACTTTTTTTTTAAATTTAAAATGCAGAGGTAGTTTGTAATTATGTATAAAAAGTTTAAGATATATCTTCGAAGGTTTATTAAATTGTTATAAATCCAAAATTTCTACACAATTTGACTCTGTCAGCGTTTTTTATTTTGGAATTTTGACTGTCACTGCTTTAAACTGCTGGCGTTTTCGAATGTCTGTATTTTGATTTTCAGCAATTTGAAACTAAAATAATCTTTTCTTTTCAAAACTTAACTACTAAAAGGATATTGTGGAATGATAAGGTCATCCAATGTTGATCATAGTGGATGTGAAATTCAACAAACTAAACAAATTAGCGCGCCACCTCAGTACTATAGGCTGAAAAACGTACAATAAGTTGCTAAGCCCCTATACTCCCTCCGTTTGAGATATGCTAATTGCTCCCTAATTGAAAAAGGACCGGAAGAATTCTAACAGTTTTCGATAAGATTTGAACCAAGATCACTTAAATACAAAAAAAAAACAAAACAAACAGCTGATGAAATAAAAATTAAGCTGTATAGTATTTGCTGATTGCGATTGTTTTTAATGGTTTATTATGTTGTTAAAGTTCTGTTAAGCCTGTTTTGTAATTTTTTATTCACTACTGTAGTTAAACAGAAATAAAAGCAGAAAACGTTTTGGATAAAACTCCATACACAGAAAACAAATAATGGTATGCGACCACCCATACTATAATACCTTCAAGAACAAAGTTGAAGAATTACTCAGAAACACTGATAGTAACACGACAACCTACTTCAGATTTCGGCAAATTTCAGTAACGAAAAAGGTGTATGAAAGAACTGCTATCAATATTTCATATTTCATTAACTTAAGATAAAATTAGATTAAAATTAAATTAGTTCCATGGTATCGAGGGGTCATAACCCGGTCAACTGGCAGAACAATAATAAATATTATTACCATTTCACCTTACCCAAATCCGTATGTATATTTTGTCTGTAGAAGTGTGTGTTCGTGGACCACTTTGCATGTTGTGTAGCTTGAAACCAGGAAAAACAAAGAGAAAAAATCTTATCCCGCCCCGTCTGAGATCGGGAGCATCGATTTCAGATGACTTTAGAAATTACTCTAGTCGTAGTTAATATTTGAATCCAGACCTCTCCGGACCGTAAACTGGTAGAATATTGCCATTTAGCCTCAAGACTTGATATAACATTGAAAAGCATTTGATATCCTTTTTTCACAACTTGGTATAACATCACCAGCACTTGATGTCCTTATGTAGCAGTCTTAGTTTGATAGCCAAGCTTAATTTTAGGTAATGTCTTTTTATGACAGGATCCAGAGAGGAACCTGAAATGTCGCCTTTGAATAAAATTTAGGGTATTAGGCCACAGGTACTTAATAAACTAACTTTGAACTATTCACGAGGTATAAGAGTGTTTCGTTATATTTAATCCATTATATTATATACAGAAATAAATAATATGCTACACCATATGTTACAAAATTCAAGAAAAAAAACACAACTATCTTTAAAAACAGATTACAGGTGAGAGGACTGACCTGGGCTGAGATTAGTTTCCTTCAAGCCATAACCAATTCGTTGATGTTGCATGCGTATACCTTACCTACTCACGTTCATGTTATATTATTACTTACTTTATTAAAATAATGATTACTGTTATTTTAAAACAAACTTTAATAACTTAAATAAGTGACATTATTAATACATAAAGTTTGTCAAAACAATTTCACTTACATTTGCATTGTTTTCTTGTCGAGCCTTTTTAGCGATATTTGCTACATAGTTTATGACTGGGGCAATATCAGTTGGACCGTAAAGTTGTACTTGGCGCAAGCAACTTTTATATGCTGCTAATATGCCCTGAACACCTATATAAAATAATTTAAGCCTTCAGATAAATTCTGTTGGAACAATACAAAGAGTTAATAATATGCTAAAGATTTTACATTTCTAACTATATGGTGTTCCAAAAGTGCTGCTGCAGGTTTGAAATTGTAGTCATTTAATGTCCCTTTTGGAGACAAGCAACTACATAAATCAAATCTTTAAATATAACTTATGGTATATTAGAGTTTTTGTTGTAGGGTTTTAGGTTCATCAGCAATTTAGGCCATATTGCACAGTATATAATACGTCTGTAAATTGCGCGTACCCCTAATGAAATATTTAATAATATTTTGTTCATATACTGTATATATTGTACAGTACACAAAATATACAAATCGCACATTTTCCAATGGATTACCTTTATTTTCATTGGTAGTTCAAATTATTGTTTGAACTTGCCTTTTTTATTACGATTATAATGGATATAACTTTATGGGCCATAACCTAGTACAAATAACTTAATAAAAACAGTATGTTACGTAATTTCTAATACGCGTTTAAATGAAAATCGACATATGACTGCCTTTGATTGATTATCTTGTTAATATTTTAACTTTTTTGTCGATTTTATATAACTAGTTAATATTATCTTTTTAATACTTAAAACGACGTACCTGAACAGCAAGGGCTACCTGCATCCAAATTTAAAGGGAAGCTGTGCGAGAGCTCAAATGATGGTGGAATTCTGGCACCAAAACCAAGAGATGGAAACATCTTGTAGCTGGAGCAATAAAAACACACAAAAATTTTTTTATTAATTATGTTAATTTTAACTTGCATTTAAAAGTAACATAATGAAAAAATGCACTTGTTAACAGTGCATATGTAGACGAACACATTTATCTGTTTGCAACAGGTTGCAGTACTACTTGGTGATTTTTGGACGTTCGTACTTTCTGAATTCATCTTCTTATTTCAATATTTCTTCAAAGAATTTTTGAACCTGCTAAAGATGCTCACAGATGTAGATACAGTACTCAACAAAATTAACAGAAGATGTAGAAAACGTGGTGTAAGGTGGTAAATCGATTTCTATTGGATACTCGGAATTTGCATTCCAGCACGTCTATTATATCAAATATTTCACCAAAAAATATTCATGAATAACATTTTGTTCTGTTAATTTTGTCGAGCAGTGTATTTCTTAATTATTTTATAATTACATGTATGTTCTTACTACAAATAGCATTTAACAATTTATTCGCAATGTTACTTCCCTGTTGCTAATAAATTTAATGTCTATATTCTGTACATCTAGCTATGATTACCTGTCATAATCCTGAAGAATTTCTCCAAGGCTCTGTAAAATCTTTATGTAGTCATTTGGCTCGGAGCCATGAATATAATGCAATGAAGTTGGTAGCGATGGTTGACCATTAGATGCCGTAAAATCGATAGCGACCTGAATTAAAAAACAAAGCATATATAAAATGAAAACATGGGATTATCACAAGGAAATCATTCGAATTATTTCAAAAACGAAGTTCATATGATCCTCCAAACATTTTGATCTCTGTTTAACATAAACAAACTCAACATCCATAATTGGGAAACAAAAACCATTTTGAAAAGTGATTATTTACAAATAAACTTTTATAGAAGTATAGAAAAAGGGAGGCACACAGTTATATATAAGCATAGTACAAAGTAGGACCACGCATGGGGCCAAGGAGTATAATGTGAAGTGCTCGGGAATCAAACAGATTTTTTTTTTTTTTTTTGGTAGTTGTTGGCGCATCGGCTTCTGTGGCCATATTGCACCTCCCAAGGTTTTTGCAGTACTTTGATCCAAGCCCGAGGCGGGAATCGAACCCGCGACCTTTGGGTTGCCGGGCAGGTACTTTACCCACTCGGCTAGCCAGGTCGGCTTGTCAAACAGCAGGTTTCCAACAGTTTTAACATATCATTTGTCAATGTGAACTATACTTCCGGCCTGGAAGTGAGTATTTTAAGCACTTTTGAAATTTTGGGACTATTAGAAACACAATGCTAAATTTTTTGTAGTAAATAAAAAATAATTATGTGAGCAGTTCTTACGTGGTCAGCAATATTTAAAGGATCTTTATCTTGAAATAGAAACATTCTCTATTCCCAAACATGTTTAAGAAATCCTTTCTTTATTATTATTATTCTTCAACTCATTTTGGAAGAATCTGGTTTAATTTACTGGAGGAATTTCTTGTCCAGACCCTTTCTTACCCGAGGCTGTAGCCAGTTGATGTTAGACAGAGGTACAGAGTTTTCCCCTAAGAGATATTTAGGATTTTCATCCTGCAAATCAGCTGCTGAACACGGACATACGGTGATCATCGTAAGGGCATTCCTTTGCGGTCTGAGGAGATGAGACATATAATCTGCTAATTTATTTATTTTTATTAAATCTGTGTATTACACCATGTTAAACAAGTATGTACACTTTACACAACTAGTTGGCCAGGAGGTAACAAATATCGGATCCCCTTCATTTTCTATTATGGAATAAGAAGCCTTAATATGAAACTCTTTTACTGACTCTCCCGCAGAAATCTGTTATATAACATGTTAATAAGCTTTTTTAGTGTGTATCTCCTCTGCAAATTTTATTTTTCTGACAATAAAGATTTACTTATATACATGAATCAACATTGTTCATTATTAATATCGATTAGAATTCAGAGAAACGATCGAAAATTCCAAAAAAAAATTAATTATTAATCATTTAACTACAGAAATTCTATAAAGAAACAAATACATCACTGAAGTTACAATCTGATGCAGGTGATCCAGCTCCACATTACGCCTCCTCCGATCATTAGGTAAGGAAAAAGAAGTGCCTTGGGTTTAATGATATCAACAGCTGATTACAGACATCTTCATATTTTTTTGGTTCTTATCTGTGCATCACAAGTGAGGAAAACTTATTGTGCAGGGTTTTTATAATGTTGTAGCATCCTGTAGATAGAGATTAGTGTTAGTATGACCTTGGCGATCAGGAGTTCATCTCCCGGCACATTTGCCATAGCTAAGACTGTACGTTTCTGTAGCCTCTGGGTCCTGTATGTTTTCTGTTAGCCAGATTATTAACTGTCTCACAGCATTCGCAATATGGTTCCGAGCACTGTCTTATGAAAAGAAAGGGTTATGCAACCATTGAAGAGAAGAAAGGACAGGTAAATAATGGTTCAGAACGTAACGTCAACCCTTGAGGTTACGTTGAATAAAAACAAGTGGTGGTCAGTATTGACATCTTTCACTATGGAGTCGCCACATACAGATGTCTTTTTGTTATCCCAAAACTGAACTTTGAATCATTACTAAAGTAAAAAAGAAATATCCCAACGTTTTCACAGTTTACTCTAACTTTAAAAAAATGATAATACTCACCGAGAAATTAAGTTGAGTTCCTCCTAAGATGTAATCAAGAAAGCTGTAAAGTTTTGTAACCTGGAGTAAAATAAAAAAAGAATAAGCATTTTTATACCCGATAATAACCGGTTATTATATGGCGGAGAAAATACTGTGAATAACAACTAAATTAATAATTAATTAAGCTAAATTTGATGTCGCCCCCTCCAAAACAAAAACATAAAAATACCCCATTCCTCAATAACCCTTCTTAAGGACAAGCTTCGCCCCATCCTTATTACTAAATACTGCAATTCAAATCGATCTATATAGCAATGGTGGTGCAATTCTGAGAGTGCCCATTGTGATTTTCAAACTGTGAATCGCTACCACAGTTTGAGAATCTCTGCCATAAGACATGATGCTTTGCGGTAAAATTCCTCAATCTGTATGCAAAAACAGCTTGATGAAAGCAATGATATTGAAGAGGGAATAAAGGATACGATGTTGAAATTTGCTGATGATGTAAAGGTCGGAAGGATGGTTAATAACGAAGATCATCTTTAAATTGATTTGACCAGGCTTCATGGATGGTCGGAGAAATGTAAGTTACGTTTTAAATCTGCTAAATGCAAGAGGTTGTTTACATTTGGGAAACAGAAACCCAAGAGTAACTAGGTAGGGTAAAGCTGAAAACTCAACAAATGGTAACAGTTGTTGAGTTTTAGGAGCATCAGTGACTAAGGCCATATTGCTCCGTGTATAGTGTCTGTAAATTGCGTGTGTTCTGATGTCGATTTTCTGTTTGCTGGACGAAAAACTATGCTACGGTTGCCTGAGACCAACTGACTCAGCCACATTGTGAAAAATGCTCATAAAAATTCCTCACGTCATCGACGGGATTCGAACTGGGATCTTTTCCATCCGGTACAGGAACGACGGCGATCCTACCAACAGTGTTACACACAAGGGCGGGCTTACATGCTTTAGAAATAACTACGTTTATCACGATTCAACTTAAAGTTACTAATGAATAACAACTGCGCGGGTAGCAAGGGTGAGAGGAAAAAAGGGGTGCGCTTACGAAGAAGGTTTAAGTTCTGCAAGTTGCAGCATCTGGAGACTAGGCCCCTGCGAGGTGATCTGATCGAGGTGTATAAGGCCTTGAAGGTTTGAGTAGGCTCAATGCTGACGGGATACCTCCGCTTGCTCAGATTAAGAACCTGACGTGACACAGATTCAAATCGAGGAAAGACAGTTGTAGGATAGATGTGCGGAAGTTTGTCTTTAGCCAGCGGGTAGTTGATTGCTCGAACAGACTTCCATTTGCTGTTGTGGAAGTTGATAGCTTAAACAAATTTAAGGCTGAACTAGATAAACATTTGGAGTGACCGGACGAGTGAAATAGGAAGGGTTTTTTTTTTTTTTTGTGCTGATGCTGTGTGATGCCTGCTTTCTTGCATCACATGCCTGAACTAATGCTAATTAGGAGAAACCAGTGAGCGACTGCCACACCACAAATATTATCAAAAGCTCATCACATAATATATTACAAGTTTAATATCAGCAAATGTGCTGCTTTCATAATTGAGAACCTGGTTGTTCTACCATTCTACACTTATACTTTGCAACAGGATTTAAAGGTATCGACACTCTCTCTCTCGTTACCGGGCATAAAAGGCCCGGATTCGAATCCCGTCGATGACGCGAGGAACTTTTATGGGCTCTTTTCACTATGTGGCTGAGTTAGTCAGTCTCAGGAGTAGATAGCAAGGTTTCCCCCCCCCCCCCCCCGAAAATCTGGTTTTTCGTCCATCAAAGCAGTCAAATCGACCAGAGAACACACGCAATTTACAGACACAATACACATCGGTAATTGAAGTAACTTCCTGGGTGACCCTAATAAAGAGTTTTTTTTAATGAATAACAAGTGAATCTCTTGTTAATTTGAATTAGCAATCTTGTATTGAACGATAAATAAATGTATCGAACGTAAACGAGCAGCCAAAGCGGTGTGTGGAAGAAATGCGATTGAAAATGTAACTTTCGTTACGTATGTAAATAATACCTCTTATTGGGTGGCGTTGGTTCAATGCAGCAATTTATTAAACAAGCGGGGATATATCAACGAAGGTATTGATACAGTTTGGGAAAATAAAGTTACTCTGCGTTATGTTTTTGCTATCTGGAGACACTTTTGTCCCTCTAGTGCAAATGGTAACAGAGCTTTGGCTTAGATTCTTTGGAACTGAGTTACTATGATGGAGACAAATAGCTCAGAAAGCAGTAACAGCTTTGAGTTTGTAAAGAATAACAGTTTGCATGAATGATAAAATGCAGTAAAACCGTCAACGTAGACAGCATTGTTTACCGTGGGTTGGATGGAGTTCTGTGATGGAGTTTATTTTTACTGTGAAAAGCGTGACACAGAATGGATCCTTATGGAACTCCCTCCTACAGGAAAAACACTCGGGAGAGTGTAGATCCTAAACGGACTTGAAAATGGGATTAGAAGGAAAGTTTTAATAAAGAAAAGACGGTTACCCCTAAGACCAAAGTTATGAAGGTCTTGTAATATGTCAAATCGCTAGCATGTATCGTCTAAAGAGGGTAAGTCCAAGCTCTGTCACTCTCGCTGGAGAGTAAAGAAGAGTAACATAGGGTAGAGCATTATTTTCTGAAACTATTTCAATACCTGTGTTGAAATAGTACCACGCTTCTTTACTAAATTTATTCTTCTTTACGTTTGCACAGCTCTATGCAAGCATAATGTATGTTGTTGTTGTTTGGTTTTTAGGAGCATTAGCAACTAAGGCCATGTTGCTCCGGGAATATGCGGTAGTCATTCCCTGACTTTTCCGCATCCTCTGTATTTGGTGGTCACGGGCTCGAACCCTGGTCTAATCAAGAAGCGTGTGCTACGCACTGCTGCTCCTGCCCACCTGGCTACGCAGCCCCCAAACATAACGTATGCCATGTATCCCTATGGGAATTTTAAAAAATTCCCATAGGGATACTGTACATGGCATAATACAGCCCACAGGGAACGAAAGGGAACACATATTTCAAAATTTTATAGTTTCGTTTTTATAAGAAGAACTAACAAAACTTACTTTACAAGAAGTCAGAGTTATAATTCCAGAATTTTTGTAAAATCTACCTCTTTTCTCCTTTTTTTTATTGTTTATACATGGAAAGTTTACCTGAAATAGAAATGCAGTTATTTCTGTTTGTTTTATCCAAAGAGTTATAAAGAATACAACTTCATATGTTATGAACATTATTTATTACTGAGTGTAAGGTTATCGGGAAAGGGGAGGGAAGCATTGTGCAGCATCAAATGTAAAATTAATGAAGGGAAAAAAAATTTTGATTTTAAGAGATATCCAATGTCACAAATATGACCTTCAAGGAATTTTTGTGTTAACCCAAACAAGAATGTGTAATGAACGTACTATGAATAAGGCCACGAAAAAGAGGGTAGGGGAGGTATGCTGGATACGACACGGAATGGAGGACAAAGTGTTGGTATTATATTAAGGAACTTAAAAATTTACAAAACCCCAAAGATCATACGCAGTATACTATTTATAGTAAACTTACCTCTTTGTTTTGGGCTGCTATGATTTCATTTATACTCGTAGCACATTCGCCGATCAGATCATGAGCGGTAAAAGTATCATAATCGTAGCACGTTATCTGAAATTATATTCTTTCTTATTCAAATAAATGTTATGCATACAGAATAACACTAACAAAAGAATGATGCTATGCTTCGTTATAATATATCAAGAAAAGGTCTACATTCTACAACTATGTGTATCGTATCACAGTAAAGAAGGATTCATATATTTTTATCCATAATAATATTTTAATAAAATACTATTAAGTATTTAGTAAAACACAATTTACCCCAAGAGTTGTCAAAACTTGGTTTTTTTAGCGCTAACACCAAGGCAACTAACGTCAAGAGGCATCATTGTAGTCCACACAGGTTGCACAGTTGGTACAATCGCTATCCTCCTCACACGGGGTGGCAAAGACCTGAGTTCGAATCCCGTCGATGACGTGAGGAATTTTTATAGGCCTTTATCACAACATAGCTTGGTTAGTTGGTCTCAGGCGAAGTAGCATGGTTTTTTCTCCCGGAAATCCGAGTTTTCGTCCAGCAAACAGGCAAATATACCATAGAACACACGTAATTTACAGATATAATATATATATACGGCGCAATATGGCCGAAGTTGCTGATGCTCAACTCTACAACAAACAAACAAACAACGTCAATGTATCGTGTCAGTAAATTGCGTGCATTTTATAGTATATATATATATTTATATATATAGAATCCAAATATTCCAGAGTTAAATTGTAAAATATATAAAATTATTAAGTGTTACAAATATATAAAATTATAAAATTATTAAGTGCTACATATAGGATATATTTATATATATATATATAATCTTTATTGTCTACAAAAGGATGTATACAATGTACCCTTCACAGCAGGAATGCCAGGGGCTGGTGGACAAAGCCCTTGAGGACGGGGCCCACATCGAGATTCGGGTTCATCCCCCAGGGCCAACAATATAATAAGTTTCAGTTAAATTATTCACAATATATTCATAAAGATATACAGTATTTTTTACATTATATACAATATTATACAGACATATTTTTTAAATTTATTATACTGCCCACATAACTGTGCAGTTTACCTGGTTGAGTTTAGGCCATCAAGGATCTCTCTCTCCGGTATTTACGATTCTTAGGAAATTTGTAGAGATCGCCGTCGATTGCTTGGACTGTGATAAGCATCTGCATGGGGAGAAAACGGTCGCTAAGGGCTAGTCTATTATGGTTGGCTATAAGTGTGGGTTGAGGTCCGGGTTGAGGGATTCTCCAGCTGCACAGTTCCCATATGTTTGGCTCCGAGATTATTCCAGTGGTCATTTTGGCAGTTAGGATGAGGCGTCTTTCCATTATAAGATTTGGCAGTCTAGCAAAGTTTAGTGGAATTGCCATCGCAGTTGTTCTTTGCTGGGGTGGACGATGATGTTTATGTGTGATCGAACGAAGGAGCCAGTATTCGGAGGAGTACACGAGCTTGATATTCGTGGGGGCCGCAGATGCCTATATTTCTGAGGCGTATAACACGACGGAGTATACAGAGGTGTATACGTACCGCCGAGTCGCATCCAGATCCTTAACGTGGAGTAGTTGTTGTTTGGTAGTCCGGCGCATTTTGCAGAATTTTGTCATGAGCTTGTCAATGTGGGGGTTGAAGGTCAATTTGCAGTACCACTGGAAAGACAATGCCATCTAGAGAAGCTTGCACTTCAGTGGGTTGGTGCTGCAAAGAAAAGACAATTTGAGCTGATTTAGCAGGATTAATAAGTAGTCCAAATTGATGGAGTTAGGATCCTAAGTCGTGTAACTTTCAATTGATCTTTTCATTAATGTTTGAGATATGTTAGCCGGGGTTAATCTGGGTGTGTGGCTTAATATCGTTAGCATAGCAGATTATGTCTTATCTTTGTTGCACAAACGGAATAATGACTGCAGTAAATAATGCTCCGGAGAGGACTCGGCCTTGGAGAACTCCCGCAGTGATTTTTCTTCAGATTATATCTTGCTCCGTTGTAAGAAGAATGATTCTGTCAGAAAGCACGGTTGTGAAAAACCACAACATGTCACCTTTTATATGGAAATAATTTTCTAGGAGATGAACGAGCGAGAGAATGCTGATTGAGTCGAAGGCAGCTTCCAGGTCGACGTACGTGAAAAAAAACCGAGTTGTGGAAGGGGAAAAAACTGCGCAGCTCTCACCTGAAACCGAATAACTCTGCCAAAATGCCCAAAAGCCTATAAAAATTCCACCCGTCGAGATGAATTTCGAATCCAGGCCTTTTTCACACTATGCTGCTCGCGAGGTGGCAGTAATGAATTTTTAATTATTGTAAATTTGTAAATGGCTGATAAATGATTTATAACCACTGTTACTACATTCAGTGTATAGTTATTATGTATATTTCTTGTTATATTGTATTACAAAACATTTATTAAGAAAATACTAAAAAGATCTTGAAAAGTAAAGAATTTATTTTTATTTTTATTTTAATTGCTTACCAATAGTGGAACATCTGCATCACGTCTTACTGTCAATCTTATTTCAAATGGTCTCCACACTGGATTTTGATTACATTTTATAACCTACAAATTGTTATAATATTAATCAATAATAACAACTGTCCATAAATTGTACTCCTATGAAAATAGAGTTGAGAAATACAAGGTGTATGTCGTGATAATACTTGATATCAAAAAATGTTTTAAAAAGATGGTCAACAATAAATAGAGATTGAAATCAGTTTGGGTGTACCTTTTTCTGAATAATGAATTAGCTATAATATTATATACTTATTTTTTCAAAAATACTGGACGACTGGGGTATCGGGGAAAGCTGCGAGAGAGAAGAGAGAGAGAGAGAGAGAGAGAGAGAGAGAGAGAGAGAGAGAGAGAGAGAGAGAGAGAGAGAGAGAGATCTAAATTTTTTGGGACGGATGTTAAATATAAAACTTGTAAAGGTGGCTGAAACTTTTATTGCAATTTCAAATTACTTCAGCATTTCCTGAATGTTTACCTTTTGTGCCCCTCTAAAATAAATAGGACCCTTTGTTGACATACACGAGATGTGGCAATAAAGTTCCCAGACTGGCGCAATAAAAAGAACACAAAGTGAAGGAGCTCAAAAAATGGCTTTATTTTTATTCAAAATAATCATCACCTGCTTGAATGCACTTAATACACCGTTCTAAAAGTTTCTGAAGAGTCAGCGAAGGCGTTCAAAGAAATAATGTTCCGTTTTCCTTTATGACCTTAACATAAATAATTTGAAGGCAGTTTTCACCTTGAAAAAGTGAGGAAGTCCACTGTCCTAGATCAAAAGAGCAGGGTTTATCTGTACATATTTCGTCAGCAATATCTTCACAACAAGTGCAGAATGGACGAGGGCACTGTCGTGCAACAAGAACCAGATGCCTTTCTCTCAAAATTGCGGCCTCATCTAGGAAATGCGCTTCAATGGTGTTTGAAGCACATCTACGTAGAAAGTAGTATTGACTCTCTCTCTCCAGTTCAGGTAAAACTTTGTTGTGAATCATCATGTTTGTCGAAAAACATGATCCTGGACGAAACACTTTTTGGGCATTGGTGATGATTTTGAGACATCCAACACTCATTTCCAGTGACAAAATACAGTTGAGGAAATTAGGATTGTCTTCACAAGTCTGGATCAAGTCTTCGCATGATGACACTTCGTTACTTATGCTCATGAAGCTGTGTGGCACAAATTTTGCACACACCTTCCTTTTCCCTATGGTGGTACAGAGATGCTCCAGTAGGACAATCTCTGTACCACCAGCTGTTGGAGGAAGTTTGAACAACAACATACCACTTCCGTTTATTTTCAAACTCATTGAACATGACCGTAACAGCGCCAGTACTAGAATTATATTACCACACCCCGTTTATGAGTAATTATAGAATTAACACTTTAACCATTATTATAGGTGATATTGTGTCTTACTCTTACAGGACTTGAGACCTTGTTGATGTGTCACACGCTGCTTATCCGTTAGAGTTTTGTGAGATGGCAGACATTTCCTATTGTATCTATGGAAGTTACGGTAGCCTGTGGAATTTTATCATGATTTTACCCCGCAGTTACGTGAACTGTATTAATAGATAATTTGGTTGCTTTATTGAAACACCCCTTTTTATGTTTCAGAGTCAAGGCTAGGTTTGAGCTCTGAGAACAACAGATATGGCCTCTAGCTGTCCATGATATCATACAAGCATTTCAAGTATAGGTGGACTTAAATATAATTTTAATTTATGATAGTAAATATAAACGTATTACGACCACCAGTTTAAATGAAAAACCCCAGTTTGCGAGAAGAAAAACCATGCAACCCTCTCCCAAGGGAAAACAATTTCCCGTCATGACCGAGTCAGTTGGTTACAGCGTGAAAATTCTTTCTGTTGGTTGCCCATAAAAATTCTTTCTGTGTTGACGGAATTTGAACCCCACTTCTACACAGTTTAGAAGGTAGAGCGACTGTAACACCATGTACACCCGGCACAAACAGCTGCAACTTCTTGAATATCTGCCATGAATTCCTCAAATGCCAATCTCCGGGTAATTCACCAATATTATCTTCGATCCTTATAAAACTCAGTCCTGTCTTATTTTCACAAAACAGAGCCTACCGCTCCTAAGCTCATCTTCCATGACACTCAAATTTCTAGAAAAGATCACATATCTATATTGAGGATTGTCCTGACTTCTAGTCACTCTTAACATAAGCACATCACAAATGTTGCTTCCTATACATCCACATTGCCTGAAAAACTTTTCTCTCTCTCTCTCTCTCTCTCTCTCTCTCTCTCTCTCTCTCTCTCTCTCTCTCTCTCTCTTCATTTGTCCATTCTATTTCTGCTTATCCTTCACACGTTGCCCTCGTGGGTAGCACAGTTCGCACAATCTACATCCTCCCCACACCGGGTGGAAAAGACACCAGTTCGCGTCCCGTCGATAGCATGAGAAATTTTTATGGGTCTTTTTCACAATGTTGCTGAGTTACTTGGTCTCAGGTGAGGGTAGCATGATTTGTTTTTACTCGGGTTTTTTTTTTGTCCAGCAAACAGAAAAATCTACTACGAAATACACCTAATTTACAGACAGTATAATACGGAGCAATATGGCCTTAGTCGCTGATGCTCCTGAAACCCAACCACAACAATAACCTTCACACATATTTCCTGAACATTAAAATTTAAAGAAATTCGTACCTAATATCAAAAAGTATCTTCAGCCTTCGGCCCATACACAGTACTAATACATCGATGAGCTAAAATATTATAACCAGCGAGTCGTTATGCAAATCGAAGCTACTGCAGGTGAACTACGGTGCGTGCTCGGATCGGGATATGGTATAAAAGACACCTGATACTGAGCTCCGTTAATTAGTGTTACTCTTGTTATTCAGATGGGAAAGGCAGCGAACTTAAACGAGTTTGATAAAAGCCATATTGTAACGGCCAGACGACTGGGTCAGAGCATATCCGAAACAGCATGGCTGGTCGGTTGTTCACGGTCAGCCGTGGTTAATACCTACCGAAAGTGGTTCGAGGAGGGAAACCCACAAACCGCCGGGGAGGTGTTGGACGATCACAGGTCATCGATGCTCGAGGTGAGCGAAGGCTCTCCCGGATGGTACGTAGCAACGGAAGGGCGCCTGTGGCGCAACTCGCCGGTAATTGGAATGCTGGTGACGGGAGTAATGTGTCACAACACACAGTACATCGAACTCTGCTTAAAATGGGGCTGCGTAGCCGCAGGCCGCTAACCACAGTGCCCAGTGCCCGTGCTAACCACAGTTCACTGACGACAGCGCCTACAATGGGCACGCGTGCATCGAAACTGGACCTTGAGAGATTGGAAGAAGATCGTCTGGTCCGATGAATCACGTTTTCTGTTGCACCATATGGACGGCAGGGTACTGGGGAAGTGACGGCGCCTGGATGCACCATGGGACGAAAACAAGCCGGTAGCGGCGGTGGCATGCTTTGGGCGATGTTCTGCTGGGATACCCTGGGTAGGGCCAGTCATCCATGTGCCGGGCACTCTAACGTCTACCACCCCTAAACATCAAATACCAAATACTCCTAAACATCATTGTCTGCGTGGTAGCACAGTGGTATCGTTACCGTCCTCCCCACACTTGGTGGAAAAGGCCCGGGTTCGAATCCAGTCGATGATGCGAGGAACTTCAGTGGGCTGCTTTTTTCACTCCGTGGCTGAGTTAGTCGGTCTCAGGTTTTTTCTCTCAGAAACTGGGGTTTTTTCGTCCAGCAAACAGGCAAATCGACCAGAGAACACTCGCAATTTACAAACAAAATAAATATATGGGTAGATGTAATCATTTACGGGTGATCCTAACATCTTTTTTTTTTTTTTTTTTTTTTTTTTTACCTAAACATCATTGCTGACCAGGTACACCCTTTCATGGTAACAGTCTTCCCCTCTGGCGGTGCCGTCTTTCAGCAGGATAATGAGCCATGCCACACCGCCCGGATTGTTCGAGACTGGTTCGCGGAACATGAGGAAGACTTCAGGTATTGTTCTGGCCTCCAAATACCCCAGACGTCAATCCCATCGAGCATCTGTGGTTTGTGTTGAAACAGCAACTCCGATCTGCAGCGTCTCAACCACGGACTTTACAGGAGTTAAAGGATCTGCTGGTTACGTGTTGGTACCAGATACCATAAGACACATTTAGAAATCCTGTAGTGTCCATGCCTCGCCAGGTACGAACTGTTTTGGCTGGAAGCAGAGGACCAACATCATATTAGGTTAGGTGGTCATAATGTTTTGGCTCATCGGTGTAGATTCTAACACCTTTCGTGTTTGAAGTTTTCATCAAAATATATATATATATATATAATTTCATTTCTTATTTAATTCCAAGTTTATCGTATGTAGTGGTGAAAAGGTTTGTTTGTTTTTTTTTTAATGAATTATCTCATTCATAACAGAAACATGGCCAGTTTGCTATAGCACATTAAGCATCCTTTAGGCTTGATGAGAAGAGTTCCAAAACGTCGCTAATACACATGCATGGGTTATTAGCTATAATTATGTAGCAATGACACAGTTTTTTTTTTGGTGACTTAAGCATACGGCTCAATTATGTAACATTTATTATTTAGGTGTGTGTAAGCGTCAAAGCAAATAAGGCTATGAGGTATTAGTGACTATAATGGAGCGCATTCTTCGGCCAGCTTGTTATTTGCTTGATAAACTCGAGTTTTCTGGGAGAAAAAAAAAAAAAAAAACACGAAACCTTCGCCTAAAACTAAGTGACTTAGTTTTGTTGTGAAAAAATAAATAAATAAATAATATCCCATAAAATATTCCTCGCGCTTGTTTTGGTTGATTTTCGTTTTAAGTCTCGTGACTATTTAAAAAAAAAAAAAAATTAGCCGCACAGACAGTTATATTACTAGGAACTAATTACAAAACAAATGTAATTCTCAATCTTTGCATTTGGAGAAAATGTCTACCTACGTTACTGTCAAAAAAAAAAAAATGGATGATAAAACAAAAGTGCAGTACATACTAAAAAAAAAAAAAATCCTAGGCGTATTCACATACCTCACTCCGATATATTAGTTTCCATGAACCATCCACATACTTCCTTAGCTCCAGGAATGGATCGGACAGCCCAAAGAAATCCTGTAATAATCAAATAAGAAATTCACTTTTCATATAGTTTTCCCTATGTTAACTAAATTCATTTTTATTCAAGTGAAACGCTTACACATTTTTTAATACGTTATTTACAGAATTGTATTAATAAGTATAAATTGAATTAACACTAAATATTAGTATTAAAATTAATTAGAATTAAAGTAAAATTTTAATTAAATTAAATTAAAATTAAATTAATATCAACTAAGGAGCTTCGCCCCCTACTCCGTTGCCCTCGCTTCTTTTGGTAAAATAAAATACTTACCGAACTTTCGACTCTGTGTGTGTCTCTTCCTCAGCTACGAATACATAAATACGTTACTATATTTATATAATATCGGTGTAGATACACCATAAACAACTCTTAAAGAAAACTACGATCGTAGTGTGAAAGGCATCATTTCATCTGTATTGTGCTCATCCTTCAAAATGAGTTACCATGTATTGCACTACCACGAATAAGTAACGCTTCACTAATTGAGAAGACTATTGTCACTTATTCTCGGTGGGCACCACCACCCATACGGCACCGTTTCAAAGCTAGTTGGCGTTTCATCGGTGGGTGTCTATGGTGTATCTATACCTTTATTATATAGATATAGAATCTTAAACTCTTAAAATATTATGCCTTGTTCCATTTAGTTTATTTAAATAAATATGTTACATATGGAAATCAAGAATGGTACCGCCTGGCCAGGTTAGATAAAAATAGTGCGTGACCACGCTTAAACAGAAGCTTGTTTTACCACAGTAAAACAAGCTTCTGTTACGTAATTTTGTATTTACCACATAACCCGCATCTCTCTTCTCCCATTGGTTGAATAAATATTATTAGGAGGATTTGGTTGGTTGTTTAAGGATTTTATGGCGCATTAGCGTCTAAGGCTATAATGCGCCAAGTCAATCATTAGGAGGAAAATTATTTTAATACATATATAGAAAGGTATATTAGAAGAATTTACATTTACTAACAATTCTGATTAACTTTTTTTTTCTTTATTACTGTTATGTTTTTGTGTTTTTTTTTTTTTTTTTTTTTTTGGCTGGAAAATGTCAGTCTAATTAACATTTCAATTGACTGGAAAGATCACTTCAGACTGGAATCTACAGAGTGAAAAAATCTATCAAGTTGTGCTCCTCCCTAACCTTCCGTGGGCTACAATTATGGTTAAATGTGATAGTTATTTCAGTTAGTTGGGTAAGCATTCGCTGACAACTTCATGCTATCCACACCTAAAGTTATGCTGAATATAATCAGATATACACTGGTGGTTCGAAATGAGACAAGACAGTAGGTTCTACGGCAGTCTTACCTGCTTTCACTGTTTCTGCTTCTCTATCAAGAGAGTTCAGCAATTTCTCTGCAGAACGTTTTGCCATCTACTTAGCTCACCTAGATTCTCAAACCAGCGCACAGTATATCATCTATACCGATTCTTTAAGTTCTATCAACTCAATGTAGAATGAAACCCCTGCTGAAACAAATCAGATCTAAACTGATCCAGATACAAAACAAACAACATACAGTGATATTCTACTGTATCTCAGCTCAAGAAATTGTTCTCCATACTGGACACTTGTTATGACAAACCAGAGTTCCCGCTGTACAAGATGTCAATACATTTTTACTACACCACATTTCTGTTCTATCTCAGTTACGAGTACAACACCGCTGTGTTCTCGCTTTGTTTTATTTGTTCTTGTTTCCCCATATGAAAGCTGAACAAGAGGTTCTAGGACAGGAAATTTGAAACACTTTTACAGTGAATCAAAGCTACAGATGCGACACTAAGGGGCATTTCAAAAAATAAAAAACCCAAAGTTTGCAAGAGGTGCATCGAAGCAAATCCAAGGCATTCTGAAAGAAAATATCACCACAATGGCTCTCTGTTCAAGAGAATTCCAAAAATCCAGAGGAAAAAATGTACTTCATGGAATTCTGTGAAATATTCTCACCCATCTTGGAAGTGTATTATTATAAAACTCAATTATATTGAGTTTGAAATGTTCTTTTGTTGTTGTTGTTATTTGGTTTTTAGGAGCATTAGCAACTAAGGCCATATTGCTCCGGGGATAAGCGGTGGTCATTCCCTGACCTTTCCGCATCCTCCGTATTTGGTGGTCACGGGCGCGAACCCCGGTCTAATCAAGAAGCGTGTGCTACGCACTGCCACTCGTGCCCACCTGGCTACGGAGGCGCCAAATGTTCTTTTCTTTTCATGAATAAATGAAAAGAAAAGAACATTTCAAAAGAACATCATGA
Organism: Mastigoproctus giganteus; assembly: GCF_048544385.1. Lineage (NCBI taxonomy): Eukaryota > Metazoa > Arthropoda > Arachnida > Uropygi > Thelyphonidae > Mastigoproctus > Mastigoproctus giganteus. The sequence goes on along the minus strand of NC_143576.1, from coordinate 211,841,723 downwards.
CTACCCAAAATTGAGTCCAATTCTGCATAATTCAGGTTATTAATAAGGCGTATGGTTACCCCCAGTACTAACAGCCAAAGAACACTCACAATCAGTCCTCCACAAGAGCAAATCTTAGTGCGTGGATGGAAGGTTCTGAGAGGAGATCGACAATTTCGTCTCCATTTCGTTTCCCAAAACCATTCGAGATGTTTAATCTGATTCATATTCGGAGATCTCGTTGGCCATTCCATCCAAAGAATATCTTCATTTTGAAGGAATTCACCTACGACTGTAGTTCCTTTCCTGAAGAGGCGCCTCCGTAGCCAGGTGGGAAGGAGCAGCAGCGCGTAGCACACGATTCTTGATTAGACTGGGGTTCGAGCCCGTCACCACCAAATACGGAGGATGCGGAAAGGTCAGGGAATTACCACCGCATATTCCCGGAGCAATATGGCCTTAGTTGCTAATGCTCCTAAAAACCAAATAACAAACAAAGAAACAAACAAACCTTTTCTGAAGCTAGGGGGTTTTCTCGACGTTGTAGCCAGATGGTTCTTGGCCGATCTGGACCTCTTTTAGAGAAATATTTGTTTGATGTCGTTGGCATAACCTTGAAATTACCATTCTTGACATGTTTAAAGTCTAGTCATCTCAGCTTGCGACTGCCTTCCAATAGCTATTCACTACTCGGAATCTTCCAATCGTCTTGTACCGTTATATTGGGATTTATCGTGTTATATTTCATCAGTACGTCTCGAAATTCATGCAAAATTTTCCGCAGTTATGTATAAAAAAATAAATTTGATTGTAATTTTTAATTTTTGGACACCAGTGAGTTATTTTATTCATATTGCTTTTTTTCATATTGCTTTAAAAAATTTAGACTTTTTCATACCTTCTTATCCAGAGCTGCAGCTTTGAAGCTCAAGTTGATTACGAGATTCTCTTCATGAACAATTTCTTCTGCTGCGATCTTCAATGAAAAATCCCCAAAAAAAAAAATTGATGCGTGAAGACATTATTCATTCAAAAGCAACTAATATTCTGCCAAATGAAATAAAATATACAGTGGAATCATTGCTAACACTATCGATATTATCTCTAGTTCCGTTATTTGCCGCTATGCTCTGACAGCGCCCAATTTCACCTTTTCAAACGCGATACTGCAATTATTTATTTTTATTATACCCTTCTTATTAATTTATTATTTATTAGTATTTTTGGTTGCATTTATTTTGTCACGCATGCATGTATTTTTTATCTCATTTTGCACATATTGCATTTTATATAACCTTCTTGGTGTAAAACGTTCTTGTGCTTATGTGATGTATAATTCTGTATGTAGGAATCTAGGGGTGTGAAAGCTTTTTTTTGGCGGGGAGAAGGGATATGATAAAAATCTAATTCAGCGTTGGAGAGAGAGACTGGCTTCCCAATTAATAAAATTAAGATACCAATTAAACGCAGATTAATACGCAGTTACATGAGAACGCGACATATGTAATGCTTGGTTCCCCCTTATTCCTTTGAGACTATATTTTGTGTTTTAAAATTGTGAACCAATAATTGCGATCACCTAGAATTTGAAGACCCTCACAGGGAAGGTTGCGCCCAGGATTGCCATCTCACGAAAGCCTAGTCGCAGGGGGAAGAGGAGGGGAAGAATGAGGGCCATTTGACTTATGCCTCAAGCTAAAAAGGCCTCCAATGGTTTTTCAAATAGAAATTTGCTAGATGAAAAAAAAATTCCAACTTTTTATAGGAAACATATAAAGAATATTTGATCTTAATTTTTATTACAAGCATTTTTGTTATCTTACACTCTCCCGGTTCCATTTATATTCGGTTAGCCTAGACTGTACAGTGTACTACACTGGCATAAAGATTAAAAGTAAACTATACCACAAACATTGGCGAAACCACAAAGTATATGGAGGTAGCAAGATGTCACAAATCATAAAGCACTTTTGATGACCAATTAAACTCAATTCATCAGCAAACCCAAGAAAATTATACGTGTTTGTCGCTGTGATGTACAGTGTAATTTTTTAGTTCTCAGATAAAGATTTCTCTGGAAGTTTATTAAAAATGAAGCTGTTAATTAAAATGGCATTATTTATACCAATAACGTATCATCCTATGGGATGGGTGGTGTTCTGCAACAGGGCTTTAAACTCAGAGGGTGCTGAAAAGGAAACCTTCCTTTTGTTACACCAGAACAGCTGGTGCAATGAGTTTTCAGCTGGCACTGACTGTAACGTTCTGGTATGAGAAGTGTTCAAGGAAATACAATTATAAAGGATGAAGGGAAGGGTTTAATTTTTTTAAAGGAGATTATAATGGTCTTCGATACCATCAAATCAAGCGGAGTATCTGAAATTCCTAACGGATACATACACTAAATGGAGGACGTGTGAGAAAATAGTTCTACAGAGTGTCTCAAAAGTCTGGAACTATAGAAAGTCGGTTAAAATTAATACAGAATTAAAATTAATTGTCTGTTCTTTTAGTTTTGAGTTTCTGTAAATGATGATGTCAAGTTTACAAAGGTTTGTAGAGATTATTCTTACTTGATAGAAACCCAGTAACACAGAGCAGTTGAAAAATGAAAAGTGCCTCTCTAGCAAACAAACAATGTTCAGGTCGTCACAGAAACTCTGAAGAATCTTGGAATCGTAATGCCGAAATTTTATGCGAGTCCTAAAAAGTCACCGAGGCGTGCTAGTTCGGAACTTCGAATACCAGAAGTACTATCCAAGATGTCATTATTTCACATTCTGAAGAACAAAAAATTTAACCCATATAAACTGCAGATATTGCAAAACCTCGTGGAAAATGATCTTGACCGGCGATTGGAAATGTGTGAATGGTTTCGCGACAACTTTATTACATGGTGTGCTGTTTTCGGATGAAGCAAATTTGTATATAAATGAAAAAGCTACCAAACAGCCACAGAAACTGGTAGAGAAGATAACCTACATTGGTTTTCCGAAAACAAAAAGTAAGAAATCTTTTAGACATCACACCATTAGAGAATAATGGTGTGTTGTTGTGTAGCATTTGTGATACAAAAGGCATTGGTCCATTCACTTTACTGGCACTGCGTGAAGAAAGCAATTTATAAATGCTTGGAGACAAATTGATGCCAGAGGTTGACATCCTTGGAGGCAAACCAGAATGGTTCACGCAAGACGGTGCTCTACCACACTACACTCTAAATGGAATATTTTCAGGATGATAGATGGGTAGGAGGGGGACTAGTAGAGCGGGCTCCAAATCACCTGATTTAAATCCACTTCACTTGACTTTTTGTAGATACGCTCAGTTGCAAATTTACAAACTGAACATTTCTAATACAAATCATCTTCAAAAAAAAATTGAAGAAGTCTGCAAATCCATTACAGCCAACATGCTGCGAATGGTTCAAAGCAACATGAAGTTTCGAATGAAAACGTGTGTCGAGACAAAGGGCGGACATACAGAGCCAATTTTTGTCTTGCTGTATAAGCTTGCTGGTCTGCGTGCGTAGCACAGTGGTATCGTCACCACGTTACAATAAGCTTGCTTTCTTCCATCATATGCCACTACTAATACTAATACTAAGACTGCAAATAAACCTGGAATCCTAACGGTTCCAGACTTTTCGTATACCCTGTAGATGTTGCTCACCTTTTCAGTAAGGATATCGACTTCGTTGAAAGGACACAAAATGTGGGCAACAAGAGCTCTTGGTACTTCAAAAAAAAAGTACCAAGTTTGATAAACAGGCAAATTTTGGAAAATTTAATTTTCTCTTTCTAGAATGACGGAAATAAGGGGATATATTCAAATTAAGGAAAAATAATTGTAGACCGAATATGAGAAAATTTGGCTTTAGTTAAAGCGTAATCAACTGTTGGAACAAGTTACTAGCTAACCGTGCAGGGGAAGAGAATTTATATAATATATAAAGAGGAATAAAATAAATACAGAGGAGGTAGATAAAAAATGACACTAGGTGGATATTCTATTTCATATAATTTTTATTTTATGTATATATTTATTTAATTTTTTTATGGCAGATGACCTAAGGGGTATGGTTTTTTTTGCATTGTTCTGCCATTTTAATGTTAATATTAACACTAATCGGAGAATAATTATTTACATACATGACTGTAATGTATTTATACTTACTGAAATGGTGCTTTTTAAATTATCGTTGTTTTCTGAAATGAGGCAAGAAGTAAACGGTGAGCCAGACACTATCTAGAATAATACAAGAATCATTATATTAAAAAAATTCAATAAAAATAGCATAATAAGTTCTATTAGATGAATTGTATATTAGTTTCAAAAACAAAAGGAACAAGCATAACTTTCTGAAAGGAAAATAGATTGGTATATCAAGCTTTGACAAATACCATAATGCTATAACGCGAACGTAGTCAAAAGGACGTGATAATTCATTACAAAAATATTTTCTGAGACATTTGCTTAAGACATACCATATTGCTTCCAACTTTGTTATTATTATTTTTTTGTTTTTGTTTTTGATTTTCTTTGATGTTCTTATTAGTAAAATTCGTCAGAAGCTGGATAGTTCAGTTCCTCTTCAAAAGATGATTCCAGCGTCATCTTTTTGCTCTCTCAATTTTTTAAATCAATTTTATCGATGCTAAAACCTCTAAAATATATTAAGGGGCAAATTGTCATGAGCAACTGGATCAATTATACAGAATTAGAAATAAAACGATATAAATATCATTTTAGACGAATTGAATAATTATTTCCTAAACAGAAATCACACAGGTAAAAGTTGTACCTCTCACCTGCAACAGAATATAAAAGCTATCCAAAGCTCGAATTAATATAATTGAGTGAGTGCCAATATTGCAAATCATGGTTTATCTTGTGAAGTATATTCATTCTATAAGCTTTTCTGGTGGGGGAGAAGAGTTTTTCAACATCAATTTTTAATTAATTTAGAATGACTCTTGTTTTAGCTAGGAATATCCATTGTAGATAACTGAATTATTTATATTAAATTATAAAGGATAAGTAATGTCTCTACTGTCTTCGGAGTTGGCACAGTGATTATAATCGTTGTTTTCTTCCACATCGTTTATAAAAGCTTGGATTCGAATCTCATTTCGTGGGAAGACTTTATGGACTTTTACACTGTAGCGAGTTATTTGGTCTCGGGAGAGAGTTTTTGGTTTTTCATCCGGCAATTATAGATATGATATACTGATACCCCGTGGCCTTAATTTCACTCAGCACAAATTCCATGTCTTTACAATGGTATCTTCTACTGTGAGATTACACAATGATGCACCCTCACTGGTAGCAAGTGGTTGTGATCATCGTTGTTCCATACTGGGTGGAAAAGGCCTGGGTTCGAATTCAGTCAATGATGCGAAGAATTTTTATCGGCTTTTTTACAACGTGGCTCAATTAGTCGGTCTCAAGTGAGAATTGCATGGTTTTTCCTCCCGGAAACTCAGGCTCTTCGTCCAACAAATAGAAAACTGACCAAAGAATACACGTATAAGCAATTGCAGACTCAATATACTGAGGCCTCGTAGCCTTGGTTGCTTTGGCGCTTAACACACCACCACTGTACGTGATCCTAAGCTTCTGTTCTGGAAGTAAATATTCTTGATAAGAGTACAATGTTTATCCCAGGATAATCCTCCATGACTCTCAATCAAAAGTTTCATATAGGATTTCTTTTGATATTGTGTGCTGCTTTCCCAGGATTTTGTTTTGTTTACCATCACTATTATTTAAAAGTTATGTTGCAACAGATTAGTAACGCATATAAGTGCTACTGGTGCTATGCATCTGCAGATTTATCGCTAACTGGCATTAAATCCATGAATAAGTGAGGTCTTAACTAGTTCTGGTTGTCGGTAGGCCCGAAAGCATCTTCCTCTTTGAGTACCAAATGTTTTATAAGGTATGATTTTTATTTTTCTTCTCTGAGAAAGGGGTCTAGGTGATCAATTATTTTATTTATTTTTTTATATTAGAACTAGGACTATGAATAGGACTATTTTTCGTAGGAAACTTAAATTTGGGATGGTTTGACAATATAAAATTTCATGCAAATCCGTTCTTCAGGAGTCAAGTTATCACAAGCGGATGCACGGATACGACGGACGGACATGGGGAAACAATTGGTGCTTTATGCAAATATACGGTATGTAAACGGACTTAAAAATAGTTTTTGTTGTAATCCCAGTGTCCTAGATTCCTGTAATCCTCTCAACAATATAAAAAAGGAGATGAATACGATTTTGTTATTTTTGCAAAAAATGATTTTATATGGTCACTTTTTTCCTCAGTAATTTGTTTGTTTTGAATTAAAATTTAAGCGATGTTTGCATAATAAAACTTGTTTATTCATAAATTAAACACTATGAAAACAGTAAACAAATAAACATTTTTTTTTTTTTTTCAATTTTTGTTTTCGTATTAACCGAGGAAAACACTAAGATGCGGTTCAAACTTGAAGATCGTTCTTTCGGTAGGACTTAAAATAACATCAATTTTAAGTTGGTAATACGGCAGTATTATTTTATCAGTGCTAACTTATCAACATATAATTGACAAATCATGAAATTCATAAACGAGATACATCATTTATACGAAGAGAATTTGAAATGGCAGTGGTGTAGTGTTAAAATTTTCTGTATTTAATGTACAGTATAGCGTAGTCCTTGAGATTGTCACAGACATTCTCTCAGATTTGCCACACAAGCTGTACTTGCTATCTGGCAGTCTAAAACGCTAATGAAACTGATATTCGGGTGACACTCAAGTCAAGTGGACCCAATTTCGGAGACGTCAGGACGGTCTGTGACAGCCAAATCCTCTGCTTGCACCTTCACGATAGTGGGACTGTTAGCAATCCTGGGTATAACCTCCATGCTCAAGCACATGGTGGTGACCACCCAGGTGTGAACCAACGTAAGCAGGGGTCGAGGTGTGGCGCCCACACAACACCACACGGAAGAATGCTGCCCCTCTGTATTACATGGCAGTACTAGGTGGTAGATGACTCTCATCAACAGGTGCAATACCACCACTTTGCTTATTGGAGGGTTGAAGTGGTGGAACCCATATTTAGTCTCCAGAGCTAAGTTCTTGTCAACCCTTCCCCCATCTCTTCCCTCATGCAGTATGATTGATGACTTTTGAGGTTATGATGAACATCGTGGCGAGATCCAATCTTCCTTACATTTCGAGGGTACAGCTCTAAAACGGTGTTCGCAGGCCGGCCGCTAGTTAGTACACTGGACCGAACCTATTGGTAACTGTCTAGGAAGCTTCCGGATCAGCTAGTGTATAATCTTGCTAGTGTATAATCTATTTTGCCAGATAGTGAGTGGAGGGAGTCCGAGTAGTGCGTATGCGGGGGACATTGTCGAGGCCACGTTATGTCAAGGATCTGGGTATATTCTTACCACGTGTACGCCATATCCAAAAATTTCATTACTTCATACAGCATGTCCCACCCACTTTTTCTTACTATTGAATAACACTATGAATTGTCAAACTAATAAAGTAAGCTTATCTGCGAAAAGATCTAAACCTCCCAAACATTTCCTAATTCATTTCACAAATATACGTGGTCTGAATTCTAATCTCAACGATGTCCATTTCCACTTGCAGTCTGCCAAACCTCATGTACTTTTTCTGACAGAATCTCAGTTATCGGTTGATTCAACTACTGCTCATCTCATATGCCCAAATTATTCGCAGTATGATTCCTTTCGCCTCAAAGGTGGTACTTGTGCATATGTCCGTTCTGATATTCCCTGTCAGAGACTTGGTAAATTTGAATCTCCTCTTTTCGATCTTCTCTGGCTTAAAATCTCTCTACCTGATTGTGTAAAATTCATCTGTTGTCTCTCTACCATTCTCCCAACTGCACTAATCACTTGGAGCTCTTTGACTTCCTCTCTTTGCAACTTGACTTTCTCCAGGCCGACTTTCCTAACAGTGAGGTAATTTTCCTTGGTGATTTTAATGTTCACAACTCCAGCTGGCTTCCGTTTTCTAGTCACAGTGACCCAGCTGGTCGAGATGCTGAGCCTTTGGCAATTACTAATGACTTTGACAGATTGTTCATTTACCTACAAGAATACCGGACAATCCTAACCATACAGCCAACACACTTGATCTTTTTCTTACAAACAGCCCTTCTAAGTATACGGTCGAAGTGAGAGGTCCTTTAGGCACCTCAGATCACAACTTGGTGATTGTCTCTACTCCAATGAAGCCTTTATCTCATGGCTATTCCCAACATCGTGTTGTTTGGCATTACAAGAATGCAAAATGGGATTACCTGCGAGATTTCTTTTCTTCTTTTCCTTGGTCGGATTACTGTTTCAAAACTTCTGATGTCAACGTTTGCTCAGATCGTGTCAGTGAAATTATTCTTGCAGGAATGGAATCCTTTATCCCACACTCCACTTTAAAATCTCGCCTTTATCTAAACCTTGGTTTTCCAAAAAATATGCTAAGGCTGATCAAGAGAAGAACGTTGCATATCGTTATTGGTTTGTTTCTAATTCTTCAGTTTCATTTTCTGCCTACATCAAAGCTCGCAACAATTGTAAAGCAGTTATTAATCAGCCCAAACTAGAGTTTGAACAGGCTAAGAGTAGAAAACTTGCTTCTTGCCCTAATGGTAGCCGAGCATTCTGGTCTCTTGCCAGAGCTATTGGCCGCAACTTTTGCCCATCTCTGATCCCACCTCTGTCCAAACCAGATGGTTCTGTTGTCACTTCAGCCAAGGATAAAGGTGATCTGCTAGCATCCCATTTTTCTTCCGACTCATGTGTTAATAATCTTGGTAAAACACCTCCCACCGTTCCCAACACGCTCCATTCAATGCCTCCTGTGGTCTTCCGTCAAAAGGATGTCAGAAGGATTTTGACGAACCTTGATGCTAAGAATGCTCCAGGTCCTGATGGTATTTCTCCACTTGTTCTCAAAACCTGTGCTCCTGAATTTACTCTTATTCTTTGCCGCCTTTTTTCACTTTCTTATTCCAAAGGTGTTTTTACTTCTGCTTGGAAATTTGCTCATATCCAGCCAGTTCCTAAAAAGGGTGACAAATCCCTCCCATCCAATTATCGTCCCATTGCAATTACTTCTACTCTTTCTAAAGTAATGAAGAAATCAATTAACCGCCAACTCTTAAACTACCTAGAAACCTTCCGTCTGATCAACGATCGCCAGTATGGATTCCGTCGGTGTCGATCCACTGGTGATATTCTGGCTTATGTTACCCATTTATGGACTAATTCAATGGAAAAGTTCGGTGAAACCAAGCATTTGCTCTTGACATCTCAAAGGCTTTCGATTGTGTTTGGCATAAAGGTCTTCTAAACAGGCTTCCATCTTATGGTTTGTCAACTGTTTTTTTATAATTGGTTATCCAGTTTTGTCTCTGACTGCTCACTGAGGGTGATGGTAGATGGCTCTCTGTCTTCTAACTTCTCCACTAATGCCGGTTTCCCCAAGGTTCAGTTCTTTCCCCCACTCTTTTCCTCTTGTATATTAATGACCTTCTTCCATTGACTAGAAATCCTATCCATAGTTTTGCCGATGACTGCACATTGCATTTCACTTTCCATTTTGAGAAACCTCGCCCTGCTCAATCAGTTTCAACTTCTGGAATATCCGCTACCAATTCCTTAAATGCCGATCTCCCAGTAATTCTCCAGTGGGGCAAAGACAACTTAGTTGATTTCAATCCTTCTAAAACTCAGTCTTGTCTTGTATCTCGCAAAAAGGATTCTTCTGCTCCTATGCTTATCTTTGATGACACTCCAATTTCTAGGTAAAATGATATATCTCTTTTGGGGATTACCCTGACTTCTAACCTCTCTTGGCACAAGCACATTACAAATATTACTTCCTCTGCATCTAAAAAACTCGGTTTCTCTTACGCTCTCGGCGTTACTTTTCTGTCAAACAGCTGTTAACTCTGTATAAATCGCAAATCCGCCCTACCATGTACTATTGTTCCAACATCTGGTGTGATGTTCCCAAAACCTCTCTCAGGCTTCTAGATTCCGTTCAGAAGAGGGCAGTTAGGTTAATTAATGATTTATCTCTAACAGAGTCTCTCCAGTCGCTGTCTCATAGACGTACTGTTTCTGCTGCATACCAATGTGAACAAATATCTTCTTTCGTCTTCTCAACTTCCAACCCAAGCACGGTACTAAGTACTATAGGTTCTAATGCCTCTCGTGTTTGGGGTTTACATAAAAAATAATAATAAAATAAAAATAACACTTCAAATAGTAACCACCAAGTGTTTTGCAATTTCAGTAATGTCTTTTTTTTTTTAAATGACACGCCCTAAAGTAAATAATCAGTTGTGTGAATGAGGAAAGATGGACACGGTCACCGCGCAGTCATCCAATATTTGGGAGAAAAAAGGGACTACCGTCAACGGCAATTCATGAAGAAATGGTTACAACGTTAGGGGGAGGATGGCCCTTCCTCTTCCATGGTTAAAAAGTGATCAGCTGAATTTTAACGAGGAAGGGAGCGCCTGGAAGATGACCCACGCAGTGGAAGACCTGCAATGTTCATCACTCCAGAAGTTGTTGACAGTGTGCATGATCTGGCGATGAGTGATGAACGAGTGACAGTTCGGTACATTGCCATCGTCTTGGGCATCTCATCTACATACCACATAATAATAGGGGTGCTCGCTATGAAAAATATGTCAGCACGATGGGTCCCAAAGTTGTTGACAGCAGATCAAACATGCACAACAATTGTCAAGTAAAGTGAATATTTGCATCGTTTTCAAGCAGATGCAGAAAATTTCCTTGCAAGGTTTGTAACTATGGATGAGACGTGGGTCCATCGCTTTCACACAGACACAAAGGAGCGGCCGAAACACGGTTCTTCTCATTCCTCCAAATAAAGCCAAGTAGATTCTTTCTACAGGCAAGATATGGCATCGGTTTTTTTTGGATGTTGATGAAGTGTTGCTAGTGGATTACATTCAAAAAGGCCAGAGAGTGACAGGGGCATATTACGCAGACCTGTCAGGCGATTGCGTGAAAACATGAAAGACAAATGATAAGGAAAACTCAGCAAAGGGGCCTTGTTTCACCAGAACAACGCACCAGCTTATACAAGTCTGCCATTGCCATGGCTGCACTGCTTGAGTGAGGCTTTGAAATCTTGGACCATCCCCCATATTCATCAGATCTAGCATCATTAGGCTTTTACCTATTTACTAATTTGAAAAAATACCCGGCTGGCATCCAGTTTTCCTTAACAATGACATCACTGCTGCAGCGGAATCATTCCTGAAGGCCCAAGAGTAAACGTTCTTTGCAGTTAGAATCCTGGAATCTGGCGATGCGGTTCAAACTTAAAGATCGCATTGCAGCATCAGTGATAAAAGTGTATTGACTCCAAAGGGAACTATGTTGAAAAGTACCGTGTTACCAGACCTCTTAAATAAATATCCCGTTGTTTTTTACCATTTTTCAAAGGTACGCTATTTTTTTAAAAGTTTTTCGTAGATTCCGCAAATGATTCCGATGGACTGTTTCAACTGTTTCTTTAGATCCAGGAAGAGAAATGAACTGGAAAGACTGAAACCTTGAGCAATACGGAAAATCGAAGACTTTGACCGGCATACCCTTCCAGAAATTGCGTGGTCACATTATCGATTAGTCATCATGAGGCCACACCACATATTCAAGTATGCCAGATTTGCTACTGTAAATTTCCCACAACACTTAGTTTCCAAAACACACACACACACACACACACACACACACAATGGAAATGATGTAGGTTTTGTTCTGAAGGGAAGGAAGGGTATTGATGTACATCATTTTAGTGATGTCAAAGATCCGTGTTACTTTGCTGTTTAAGAGAAGAGGACAATAGCCTTAAAGACGACATCAAGTACAAATCGTTTGCAAACCTGAGATAGTCCTCACAATATAATAATATTAGAGTGAACTGTGGTATCTAAAATTTTCAAATCTCCAGCTCTAATCTGCACTACTCCAAAATATGTGGTGTGCGCTTCAGAGAGCGAACTACTTAAAGGTAAACTGCGGCTATTATCAATCCACTGCAGGATGGAAGCCTCCTCAACGATTCGTTTTGAGGGAAATGGACCATAATCTGCCACGCTGGTCCAGTGCGGATTAGCAGATCGACCGTATTTAGTAGTCAGGGACTTGAAGCCCGGTCTACTCAAAGAACGCGTGCTACTGCCCTCCCGCTCCTGATCACTTGACTTGGAGGCTTTGTCTTTCAAACTACTTAATAAGCCACAAATACACACACTGGCCCAAAAAAAAAATTAACCTTTGTATTAAGACAGTCACACACAGAACGAATGCAAATAGATGCAAACAAAACTGTGACGCGGTGTGATGACGAGTTGCCTCGTTGAGCATAAAGACTACACAGGCTGTTTGATTGCAGCAATCTGAAATCAGAATGGGAAAAAAAGGGGAGCTATCAGACTTTGAAAAAGGTCTTATCGTGGGTGCATTTTTAACAGGAGACACGACTCAAGAAACGAAAGACATAACTGGTTTCTCGAAAACATCCATTTGAAAGGTTTTTAATGATTGGAAAGCAAGTGGTTCTTCCGCATCTCAAAGGCGTAACTGTAGCAGAGAAAATAATACTTTAAGAGGCGAAGGCATCGTAATCTAAGGAGGACTGTACGGAAAAATAGGACATGCAGCAAATAACATCTGAATTTAACAAGCCCAGACCCGTATCATGTGCAAAGAATTAAAAAAAAATTGGGTATTGGCAGTTTTTGCCTGGTTATTCGAAGCCACTTGTTCCAGAGGAAAAAGAGAAAAATCTACTCGCAGTGGTGCCGACCGACAACGTCGTGATGGGACAGTGGAACAATGGAAGAAAATCATGTCGTCAGAAGAGTCATAATACAATTTGTTTTGCACTGATCGCAGGCAGAGAGTGTGGCGAAAACCTTACAAAGCGATGGAACCTGCTTGCCTTGTTAAGATGGTAATTCGTGACAAAGCAAAACTTCATATAAGAAATTTTGCTTTGTCATGAATTTCAAGTAACTGTGGAGAACACTTGATAACTCTCCCCAGTTGTGAATATTGTACACATAGAGGTGTAACTACAAATTCGATTTCAAAAATTTAATTTAACAATAAATTAAAATAAGTACCTGACCAAGTGTACACGTCATAAAACCAAATAAGATTCCGTTTGGTTCTTCATTGCTGTAGACATCATAGACCAAAAATTTCAATTTCTGCAGCTGTGCAAAATGATAATCTACTTGAAGTGGAGTAGAAAACTGTGGATCTAAAGAGGTTTTCATTTCTTCTGTACTTCCATCCTTAAAAAAAAAAAGTATCATCATATAAATGCACACAGAGAACACAAAATATCAATTAAACTTTTTTTTATATGAAAACCCAATGCACGAGAGAGCAGGTGGTGAAAAGGGTAGGTGTACTTAATAAAGTATTACTCGGTATATCCCCACGACCAAAAGGAAAAACGGGAAGGGATTCAATGTCATTTGTAAACAACTATAATCATGAAATTGCTACATCTATAATGGTTAATTGCAAATTTAGTGAAATATAATATCGTGATAGCATTTTTAAAAACGATATGAAAATAATCAACGTTTAACAGGAATCGTACTTACGTATGATTAGTAATCTTAAAAATAGAGATTATTCGATTGCATTTAATACAAGTTCATAAAATCAGTCAGACTGTTCATTACACTTTTAGAATACATTATCGGAGCTATCGGCAGTTGTCCAACCTTGAGATAGCACACATCGTTGGAATTTATGAAACTACAATATCAGACAGAGATGTGATAAATAAATGTTCAAATTATTTTTACGGCACCTAAGCTGTCATTCCTATCTGTATTGTGTATTTATCTGTTGAAGATTTATCGTATTTTGAGAAAATTTGCATATTTTGCTGGCTAAATAAACCGAAATAACTCATTGGGAAAAATCCTATTCGCTCCTATGTCTCATGAGATGTATGTTAAGTGCCAAAGAAACCAAGGTTACGAGGCATCAGTACATTGCATGGATTCTTCTGTCGGTTTGACTCTTTGCTCGAAAAACTTGTTTACCGGAGATAAAAACCATGCCGAGACCGACCATGTTGTGAAAAAAGCTCATAAAAATTCTTAGCGTCGTTGGCGGGATTCTGACTCAAGGCCTTTTTCCAGCTGGTTTTGGAGGATGGTGGTTGTAACCACTGTGTTACCAACTAGAACATATGCCTCACCATTTCTTCCCTCTGGTGGGGCATGGGCATGCCTCACTGAAAAATTGGGGGTCACCTACCCTATCGACCCTCTTCTTCCTATTTCACCCACCAGCCTTCATTCTCCCCTCCCAGCACTTTTTCTTGCACAGCGTATAGCCCTACACGTCCAAATTTAAAATACACCAAAAAAATTTCGCCCAACCTTTTAGGCACTTTAGAAACAGGCTTTCAGCGTCAAACCGCATATTAGTGCTTTAATGTAAGTGATTTAAAATCAACCGCGGTCGTTCCAATTTTATTTTAGGTCCTAGCCACTAAAATCCCAGGAAAGTAAGTGGCAGGACCTGCCAGAGTACAATTGACTCAATGGTAACACCCGGCTAGCCTCCACGTGGCGAGGTATGGACAACGTCTGGTCCCATTAGGGGCCTGGCGGCCAATAAGCCGGATAAACAATGGGCACAACATATAACACTACTCATGACCCACACACTTCTAAATCTCTGGCTTTGACAGGGTACTGTCACCGATACATAGAACATTCGCGGAGATGGGAGAAATCCCAGGAGCCGCTAGACCCTCAATATACCTCATACCTCATACCTCACACACAGCAACAACTATCCGAAGCTATCTGCAGAAAAAACAAAACAAAAAAAAAAGATTTTCATCCAGCCTTTTCTTGGGGAAACTACAATTAATTTCACGTATGTGCAATAAACAGTCATCTAGTCATTCACATAACTTGCACCTTTCAAAATCTTGCAATTTTTTTCCTATAATGTGATGTGCCAACCTGCTTACCTTCCATATCCCATTTTCTTCTACGCATAACACGACAAAAGGATCTGATTTTGATGTCCGATCCTCAGGAATACCATCGCACCATATTCTTAATTGAACCCGACTGAAGCTAACAAGCAGCGATTCTGTATTAGGAAGTGCATAAGCTGCATCAAAAGAAGTTCTCGCTTGTGCATCAGCCATCTATAAAAAAAAAAAAAAAAAAATAGGGTACTTAATTTAAATGTAATGCAGGTGTAAAATATAGATCTTACAAATAAAATAGAAATATTTGTTTTGCTAAAATAAATCCAGGAAGGGCGATGGAAAGGGAGTTATTAAATTTAACAATAGTAAGTATTAAGATTGGATATTTAATTTTAATGTAAATAAGGTTAAAGTTTGAAGAAACACTGGATTTGGGGATGGGAAAGTTATATACATATCTGTTAAAATAGCGGCTAAACGGAAACAAATAATTTCGAATAATATAAGAGAGCTAACAGGGACAGCAGCCAGGAATAGGAAGGGGTGCCATTTGCGAACGGGGCGAGTAAGGAGTTGTTGAGGGCAAGAACAATAGAACTGTGAAACTGGATTATGAAGCGTCTCTTTTGGTCTAAGACACTGTTAGGAAGTAAACAGGAAATTAGTGGATGTCCAGTGTTCGTGTCAAAATAAAACTGGCGTCAGGGTGACTGATATTTTGGAAAGTTCGCCATATTTAGCAGAGAAAGTGTGGTGAACACGAAACTATGTGTTTTGGAGAAGACCGGCAAACACGAGAAGATCATACTGCCATGTGAAAAACATTAAGAAATTTTTAGAGAAGGGTTGGCTTGTGCATAAGGGAGAGGATTGTGGTCAGATGTTTTAGCAAATAGAAAGGAATGAAAAATTAAACAGAGTATGGGGATTGGTTACGAGTCCTTGTGGGAGGCGTTCTAAACTTGAGGGAAAAAAAGAAAAGTTCTAAGGGAGATTTTGTCTAAGAGAAAAGTCGTGAGTTGTGGGTTGCAGTGGAAGTAGATCTTTTTTTGGTGATCGGAGTTCACAAATCGTGGTAGCAAGATGAAGAAGAAAACAGGGGGGGGGGGGTGAGAGAAAAGGGAAACATATGCGTTTAAAGTTTAAGGTTAAGGTAAATGTGCAAGAAAGGAAGCCTGTTCGCCCTGGAATGCAGTCATTGGGTTTCGTGCCCAGCAACGAAATCGCAAGCTGTACCTCCGAAGTTATGTCGTGTAAGAGACTACACTTGTGTCTAGGGTCCGGCCCATTGAGAAATAGCCAGTTGTGCAGATATGTGGGCCAAAAAAAGAAAGAAATCAAGTCTACCACTTAAGGAAAGCAGAGTGCCCAAGAAATAGAAGAAAGCCTGTCTGCCACGAAGGAAGCCTGAACGCGAGGAAATTGGAAGTAGCAGCCATTTCGGAACGTAAGTCTTTTCCTGTTTTTTTTTTTTTTTTTTTTTTTTTTATTGAACCCCGAGCTCATGGACTCATAATCTAAACTCTGTAAGAAATTGAGTGATAGTTCTTTATAAATAAAATTCCGTTTGTAATAGGCAAGTTAGTTACTAAGGTTGAGATAAACTGTAATAAATGTTAATGATTATGAAATAACTTAAGGGTGATACAGGGGTAATGAAAAGAGAGAAATAGTATAAAGGAATTAGTAAGAAAATATATAGATAGGGGTAGTACTCTGAGGATATGTTAACCTACATCATTAATTTATACCAGATGCCAACACATGATAACATAACAGGTGAGGTGTGGAGAGAAAGAAATTTTATTATTGAGAAACCTCTTGAGTAAAGGGGGTAACTAAGATGATAACTAGAGAGTAACAAAGGTAGAATGAGTGATCTATAGTGGATATTACTGATGTAAGAGGATACCTGTTGTAATACATGTCCTGTGTTAAAGGTTAGAAAAAATAATAAGAGTAATAAGAGAGGAAAAAAAGGGTTTACTGATGCAAATTATAAAAATTGGTAATGGAAAGGAATGATTAGGTAATCAGTGATGATTCATAATAAGTAAGATGTAACGGATACAAAGTTTTGTTGATAATTTGTAATTTGTAAATGGAGAATAGTTGATGAGGGAGAGACAGTGTATTGTACTAGTATGGTTCTTATATATGGAAATTGATATGCATGTATTTTTTTTTTTTTTTTTGTAAATGTTGTATATAATGTTCATTTAAGGTTTGAAATTTAAAAAAAAAAAGTGTCTTTAATGTTCTGCTAACACCCGCTTTACACACCCTAGAATCTAGAGATTTCTAAGAATATTTCTGAGAATTGCAGTAAATATTTGTGTTTTGTGGCCTCCTAACGACTTCAGTAGGGTGGAGGTCAAATCCAATCAAATCTCAATCAATCGAAAATTTAAAAAAAAAATAAAATAAATAAATAAAAGGGCACTCACACACCCCATCCCCATGCATGTATTATAGTAGAATCTCCTAAATTCGGTATTTTCTGGACATACCAGATTTTTTAAAACTTCTGGTATTTCGAAAGTTATACATATAGTTTAAGTATTCAGGGATAATTCGTATTAAGAATTCTATAGTCGGGTAGCTTTGGTGAGCAGATAGCATAATTTAATGCAGTCACATGATCCGACAAATTTTAATTTTATCCATGTGAATTTTGGAGGTGCTTTTGATTGCATAATAAAATAAGTATGCTTTTTTTTTTGCTAATTGAATAATCTAAGAATATTGTCGGAAATCATATTTCAATATTTTTATTAGCGATAATCCCAAGCAATATTGGTTGGTTGTTATAGGGTTTTAGTGATAGTTGTAGCGTTTTATAGGTGCATCGCATCAGTAATTTAGGCCATATTGTTGTTCCTGTTGGGTTTTAGGAGCATTAGCGACTAAGGCCATATTGCTCCGTACATGCTGGCTGTAAACTGCGTGTTCTGTGGCTGATTTTCTGTTTGCTGGACGAAAAACCCGAGTTCCGGGAAAAAAAAACCATGCTGCCCTCTCCTGAGACCGACTAACTCAGCAAGGAAATTGGAAGTAGCTACGTCGTGAAAAAGCCCCATAGAAATTCCTCACATCATTGATAGAGCTCGAACTGGAGTCTTTTCCACCCGGTGTGAAGAGGACGAGTCTACCACCTGTGCTACCTACGAGGGCAGGTCATGTTGCACCGTGTGTATTATGTCTGTAAATCGTGTGTGTGTGTTCTATGGTCGATTTGCTGTTTTCTAGTTTTTCCTCCCGGAAAATCCGATTTAAGAGAGAAAAAACCGCTACTCTCGCCTAATACCGACTAACTCAGCCACGTTGTTAAAAAGACCCATAAAAAAGTCCTCACGTCATTGACGGGATCTGAACTCAGGTCTTTTCCACTGGGTGAGGAGGACGGCGATTATAACAAGTACGCTACCCACGAAGGCGAAGCTGTGATACCACGCGCGATTGGTCAGGTGAACAGCATAGCATGCTTATATGAGAAATGAAGGTGTTGGTTGGGATCCCGGTTCTGGTATGGGTGTTGCGTTTGTTTAATTTTTTTTTCTTTC
Organism: Mastigoproctus giganteus; assembly: GCF_048544385.1. NCBI lineage: Eukaryota > Metazoa > Arthropoda > Arachnida > Uropygi > Thelyphonidae > Mastigoproctus > Mastigoproctus giganteus. The sequence goes on along the minus strand of NC_143576.1, from coordinate 211,823,124 downwards.
ATTTTAATGTGAGGAATGAACAAATGTTGCGATATGATTTCAGCAATCGAATAGCCTTAAAAAGTAACCACATACTATTATACTTTGAACTAATATTGAAAATGTCTCGCAAAATGAATGATGTATACTGTATATATTGCAAACATAGTAACAATAATGTATAATTTAGGAAATACAGTGTTTTCAATTAAAAGGTACTAAGACCTACACATCTCGCCTATTTTATGGGCCATTTATCGTCTGAATTTTATTTTATTTATTTATTTATTATTATTATTAATTTGTTTATTTTTATTATTTATTATTATTATTTATTTTTATTTTTATTTTTATTTTTATTATTTATTTATAAGTCAAGGCAATCTATTTCCCCCTGTGCCCTTGTACAGCATGACTACCCCTAGAAAAATATTCAAAAAGTATCGGATTTATAAGGTTCCATTATAATTAGCACTAGTATTTACTAATTACATTGTTACAGTGTTAACTGAAATTACAAACCTTACTTCTTTGCCGTATCACATGAAGAAGAATGGTACTTTCTCAGTTCCGCGTGAGTAGCTCAGTGGCTGTATTTGCTCTTTTTCCAAATTTGGCAAAAAATATATAGGGCGAGTTGTCGGTTGTCATCTAAATGAGAGGAGTTTTCAGTTTTATTTCGGTTTTTTTTTTTTTTTCATACCAACAGTTTCCCTTTTGGGGTACTGCATTGTTTATTTCACGGAAACTCTAATTTATCATGATTTACCACCAAACAAGCAAACCAATAGTAGAATGAATGCAATTTGCACACATGATATATAGTATTATATGCAGGGGTGGTCCCAGGTGGGGACTAAAAGGACTATAGCTTCCCCTCATGATCAGAATAATGTGTATTTTTGTACTGATACATAATGATTAAAGCTTAATGAATGCTCGCAACACTACTTTATCCCCCCTCCTTTTAGAAAATCCTGGGACTGTCCTGATTATATCTCATCGGCTTCTTCAACTCTTATTCTAAACCAGCGTTCCTCAACTTTTACGTACCATGTGACCAGCGGCTCATTTAGATCAGTTGGGTTCCAAGGTGAGTTGGGATTCGGATGCCTGCTGTTACAAAATTTAGCGTACTGTATTTAAAACGTAAGTAACAATTATAATAATATGAAAAATAATAAAGTCGGCAACTTGGCCATATTGCGCGTCTTCACGGACCGATTTGGATGTTATGCGGGCTTAACCCCCCCCCCCCCTGGAATCAGCTAATTACAGCTTCGATTGAAGAAGACTTCAGAAATCTCTTCACTTTTCGCCGGGAATCGAACCCACATCTTCCCAAACGAGTAACAAGGGGCGAAACCGATATATTATCATGGACGACAGCATAAGAATAAGCAAACGTGCCTAGTATGAATAAAAATTTTACTAGGTATATGTCTGCTTATTTTCATTTATTGTTTTATTATTTTTAACCATTGATAACGCCAAAGCCAATTATTTATAGTCTTACAATAATAAGTAGCAGTCCGCACTGTGTATTCTCGATGTGATTCATATTCGACGACTATGCTGGTCATAGCAGAATGCTGAATATCACTGGACTCCTCTGTTTACTATTCCAGCACAATTAGCATGCTGACAACCGCGGCATTATCATCTTGGAAGAGTGAGTCGCTGTCCGGGTACATTATGGAACGAACTTGGTTCTTAAGGACGTCCTTAAACGTCCTTAAGAACCAAACTCCAAAATAAAGAAATTGTGTAAGCCATACTAAGGAAACTCCACTGCTGCCAGCGGCCTGTACAGAAAAGAACAAGAAGGATTTGGGATCTACTGCATGTCCGCCAGAGCTAAACAATGTGAACCGTATTTCGTCTGACCACATAACATTTTCCCAGTGCTGTATCAACCACTGCTGTCCTTCTCAGCACCATTACGAACGGATTCGTGTGTTCCGCTCACACACACACGAGAGGCTTGCGAATTGCCATAGAAAAGATTCCTGCTGCAGACATCTTGCGGTCGTGTGGGTTGAGTTGTGGGAGGGGGGGGGATATCTTCTAACTAAATTCTTCTCTTTACTGGTGTTGTTCCATAGTTGATACAGTGGAAGATTTCATAAACACCATTTGCGTCCATACATGGGCCAACTCAGATGTTCTTAGTAACGATGCTTCCACCGTTCGATTACCTATTGTCATTCCTCTCGTCAGGTCGATGTCGCTTGCCATGCCCATGGTACCCATTCAATGACACGCCAACATGACAGTGAAGCTCTTCTTACGGTCTGTCGTATCATAATATCCGCATCATGAGCGATTTCCTTTGACTACTAGGGTGGCATGACAAAATCCGAGAGTTATATTCTCCAGTAAATTGGTAGGGCATATTATATTATAAAACTTTGAATACAGAAAAATAATTTAAAAAACCTCTAAATTGAAATGAATTAATTCTGCAGATTTGCTGTGTATATTACGTGAAATTAATACGACCATTTAAATATTTAAATTTATCTTATATGCTGACAAAAGAGATCGTTGTTTAAGCACTATCGCACAATATGAAAAAAACGTTGATTAATTATTTAAGCAATGGATAACGAAAATTTTAGCGCAGTTCTTGCGACATTCTTTTATCATGCCTAAGTAACTTACGTTTGCTTCTGTTGTGGCTGTACAAGCGGCTGTTATGGCCTTTAATATTTCATTATATACATCACTGTAATTTTAATCAAATATTTTAATTTTACGTTTTATCGTAACTTTCGAACGCTGGCATGTTTTCATTTGTTTACAAAGTATTAAAGTGTTGGCGTGTTTTCATTTGTTTACGAAGTGCGAAAATGCAGTTATGATCATTCAGCGTGATCGCGTTGATTCGTTTGAATCAAATAAGGTGTAAATCAGGCGTAACGTAGCCCAATAGTCAACGAGAGTACAATAATACAGATGTTTAAACCTGGGTTCAAGCCCCCTACATCATAGTAATCTTGTAAACCCCAGAGAATAAACAGAAAATTTATTTAAATGTTAGTGGGTTTAAGCTTTTTGATATTTCGGACGATCATGTGTTTATACCAGTGTGCAAAATACAATAAAGTTAAGCAACAAATCGAAGTATACTTCACAAAAACTCCATTACGATGTAAAATAAATTATTAATAATAATATAAGAAATTTTGGAATATAAATAGAAATTTTGGTGGTCATAAATAAAAAAAGCTTAACATAAAAATATGTAAATGCTTTGAGGTAATCTACAATGCAAATAAGGAACATGCCTATCAATGCTTTTCCAAATTGATTTATACATATATGGCTCCTGCATCCCCAACTTACCAGTCAATATTCTTATTCCTGAAGTACTGTCTCTGAATGGCTAGATAGGCTAGTTTCAAATATAATCTGAAAATTCATCCTGCTGACTAATTTAACATGGTACCATTGCGCCATGGTGTCATTTCTGGGAAAATATTCATTCTTGAAATATCTGAAAAATCCTCTCCAGATATTTTTGTGTACCACACGTATCCATCAAACTTCATGCATACATTTAACATACACTGCTCGACAAATTGACAGAACACGTAGAAAACGTTGTGTAACCAGAGGCGGACTGGCCATCGTCATCATTAGCTATATGGTACAAGGAAGCCTGAGGCTTTTGCTGCATCAGCCAAAAAAAAAAAAAAAAAAAATTTCTGAGTTACCCTGAGAGAGAGAGAGAGAGAGAGAGAGAGAGAGAGAGAGAGAGAGAGAGAGAGAGAGAGAGAGAGAGAGTCAGAAGTAGAAGGGAATCACCAAGGATCTCCATATATACTCTGACCTCTAATATATTCTATTTGTTTTCCCCGGTAAGAATTTTTGACCTAGTCCGCCTCTGAGATGGAGCGGGAGAAAATTGGTATGGTGGTGCACCACAGAATAACGATGGAATGAGGAGACAGCTATAAACTTCTGACATTTATAAGGGTTGTATAAGAATTACCAAAAAAGGTCACATTACAGAAGTTGATACAAGATGACAATATGGTCACGGGACATCAGTATGGCATATAATTCCCTCCAACGGCTAAACAGGCCTGACAGCAGTGAACCATGCTCGATATAAGGGTGTCTATAAGATTCTGTGGCAACAAATCCCATTATTCCACCAGAGCAGACCTTAGCTCATCACGCGACTGAGGAGTTGGCTGTCGGCGTGCAATCGATCAAGGGCGTCTGACACATGTTCGATCGGATTTAAGCTGGTGATCGAGTTGACCACATCAGTCGTTGGATATCTTCAGTTTCAAGATATTCCTCCACTACTTGAGCTCTACGTGCAGTGGTGTTGTCCTGCATGAAAAGAAAATCTGGGCCATCTGCACTCTTTAAAAGTCGTACATAGGGTTCGAGAATTTGTTCTCGGTACCTCTGCGCAGTTACAGTACTCCTATCAAAAACATGAAGAATGGATGTCGAATAATATAAAGAATAATATAAACGACGATGACCTGCCATCGTGAGGTATGGTGTGGTGTGATGTGGTCACAACCCATATTTTTATAGTGATGAATAATTTACATAATATGCGGCTCTGTAAGGTGGCAGATCGAATTTCCGTTGACGGATTTACATTATGTGAAGTCTCTTGATGTCTTTGAAGTCCTTTTACTATTTTAGAGGACTTCATACGATTGGAAACACTAACAACAGCTCATCAGACCACTTTTCCAACTGATGGTTCAATGAAGCTGTAGACTTTAAAAAAACGTTGGTTAACAAAATTAGAAGTTCATGAAATAGAAATTTAGGAATTGATGTTGAAAAGCTCTGGGAGGGCAGGGAATATCTGGAACAGATACTGACCGAAATACAATTTTGAAAACATAGTCTTTGAAAACATATTTTTGAAAACGTCCCAAGGCCAATAAACAGGGTTACAAGAAGTCATTAGATTTGACTACCAATCCCTAGAACTCCCCAATTTTTATAATGTATCCTTGTTTAGGTGATTCATAAGAACTGTAAAGAAATTATCACGTTCCTGAGACTAGTTTTTCGAGATCAATATTTGCACATCATATAACGAGCTCTGTCCCAGCGATCACCGATGATATATTCACTTACTACTACTATGAGTTCATTAATGTGAACGTGAGTGGATTAAGTAGGGTACGACAAATATGGCTTGGAACAGCAGAACAAACTTTGCCTTCATAACGAGTTGCCCTGGTATTGTACTGGTTTCAAACAATTGTGTATAAACTAGCAGAGAGATTATCCTCTTGAATATTTTAAAAATTATCTTTTTTTTTTTATCGCTAAACGGTTAATTTGTTATTCAGCCATTCTCTCATCGTTTAAATAAATGGCAGATTAACCTTTTCGTGATGTCAGTTGTTCGAAAGAAATGCAATATCAGGGCAACTCGTTGTGAAGACAAAGTTTGTTCTGCAGTCAACATTAAGACCAATGCATTAACTAAAATTACTAAATAGTTCAAATCGTCCTGGCTGCAGAAGGATAGGATGTGTCCCCTATTTCTCTATATAATATAATAATAATTTTATTTGTATTTCATTTTTATTATCTATTTTATTATTATTTTATTAGTCGGCCTCAGGCGCAGATGCATGGTTTTATCTTCCGAAAAGTGAGTTTTCCCTCGAGTAAACAGGCAAATCGACCATAGATCATACGCAATTTACAGACACTATACTGATGCCTCATAGCCTCAGTTGCTTTGGTGCGCGCGCACACACACACACACACACACACACACACACACACACACACACACACACACACACACACACTGATGCCTCATAGCCTCAGTTGCTTTGGTGCGCACACACACACACACACACACACACACACTGATGCCTCATAGCCTCAGTTGCTTTGGTGCGCACACACACACACACACACACACACACACACACACACACACACACACACACTGATATTCTTTGTTAGATAATACAACTTTAATTGAGTTTGCTAACAAAAAAATCAGGTTTTCTCACCACTTGTGCTGTTGTATTAGAGGACTTCATTCACCCAACTGGAAAGACTAACAATAGCATTCTTTTATAAATATTGTAATTTTGGGGATCTCAGCAAAACAAGTCAAAATTGCTTTTCTTTACCCACTGCTGCTCCTGCCCACCTGGCTACAGAGGCGCCAGTTATCCTAAGAGAGAGAGAGAGAGAGAGAGAGAGAGAGAGAGACGATGATATCCAGCTAAGAACCGTGGGTGTGCCAAACCCATACTCACCAGATGTGAGCCCCTGGGGTTAAATATGCTGCACATATGTATCAACCTACATCAATAAATCCAGAAATCATTATACAATGACGTGCTAGGTGAAAGTGATTACCGGTATATGATGATTTTTTGAATAATCCTGCATCTAGAGGGAGGCAGGATACGACTTGTAATAGTTTAGATTTGAAAAATAAATAAACTCAGTCAGCAAAAAGACGCGACAAACTGGGCAGTTCCTCAACCGCAAAAATTATTGTTTGTATATTATTAAATTTTACATTATTACATTATTAAAAAATCATCTAGACAAGATTGCAGTAATAGTTAAGACACAGCATGGGTTTGTTAAAGGGAAGTCTTGTCTGACCAATTTGATTGGATACTATGATGTGGTCACAAAGGAACTGAATGCCAAAAATAATTTTGATATCATATACTTGAAATTCAGGAAAGCTTTTGATACTGTTAGACGTGGAAGACTGCTGTACAAATTGGAGAGTATGGCATTAAGGATAAGTTGCAACAATGGATAAAGGGATGGTTGAGTGAGAGACGACAGAGAGTGGTAATCAATGGACACTGCTCTTCGTGGAAAAATGTTATTAGTGTAGTACCCCGGGGTTCGGTGCTGGGCTCATTGTTGTTTTGTATATTTATCAATGATATTGATGAAGGTATATCAGATTTAATGTCCAAGTTTGAAGATGATACAAAGGTTGGCAGGGTTGTTAACGAAAGTAAAGACAGTATGCTGCTCCATCTGGATCTAGATAAGTTGGGCAAATGGGCTGAAAAGTGGCAACTGAAGTTTAACATTGACAAATGCCAAGTACTATATATGGGTAGAAATAACCGAAAAGAAACGTACCAACTGTGTGGTACTACACTCAGAAAGTGGAAAGTGAAAAAGACCTGGAGGTAATTGTGCAGTCAAACATGAAGTTTGCTGAGCAGTGCAGAGGGGCTGCCAGGGCAGGTCATGGAGTCTTATCAATGATACATAGGAATTTTGCTAGCAGATACAGGGAGGTGATTATCCCGTTATACAAGGCAATGGTCAGGCCACACCTAGAGTACTGTGTACACGTATGGAGGCCTCATTTTAGGAAGGATGTAGTTGCTAGAACGTACAAAGAAGGGCAACAAGATTGGTGAGGGGAACAAAGGGGTGCTCTTACCAAAAAAGGTTTAAGTTCTGCAAATTGCAGCGCCTGGAGAGTAGGCACCTGCGAGGTGATCTGATTGAGGCGTATAAAGCCTTGAATGGGTTGAGCAAGCTGAATGCTGATGGGATTCTTCCTCTTTCTCAGATTAAGAACCTGAGGGGGCACAGATTCAAATTAAGAAAAGACAGATGTAGAATAGATGTGCGGAAATTTGCCTTCAGCTAGCGGGTGATTAATTGCTGGAACAAACTTCCATCTGTCGTTGTGGAAGTTGATAGGTTGAATAAATTTAAGGAGGAACTGGACAGGCATTTGGAGGGAATGGTGTGATTTTTTTTTTTTTTTTTTTTTTGGCTGTGCTGCATAAGCTTGCTTTCTTGCATCGTATGTCTCTACTAATGCTAATGCTAAATAATTCTGAATAAGTTATTTGAAAAGCTCATTACATTATAACTTGTGGCCTCGCGAATTTTTATGCCCTTAGTCTCACAAAAGGTCATGCCTGCCCTGATTAACAATAAAATATACAGTACCAAACACTAATTTTATAAAACAAAACTGTACTTATTGTATATGCATATACAATTTATACTGCCTAGACACGTTATTGGGTCGATGAGCTAATCGCGTTCTCATCCCTGCCCCTTTGGCTTGAATCACAACTCCGATATGAATTGGCAAACAAGTTTGAAAAAGTGAAATAATGAGCATGAGGGACTTTCTGCTATTCATGTAACAAAACTGTATTGATTTCCTTGGGTAACTCATATCCTCATCTTCTTGAGTGAATTGAACAGAACATTGTACTGACAAACGTGTACTTTCAGGTCATCCCACAGATACTCAATGGAAATGAGGTTCGAGGATATAGCTGGTCAGAGCCATATGCTTGAAGTCTTTAATTATATGACTCTGCATATGTTTCTCAAATCACTCCTTCGCACATATTACATGGTAGATGCTTGCATTGCCATCTTGAAAATACCCCTATTTATGACCTCGCGGATAGCACAGTGGAAATGGCCGACTGAGCTAGCCAGGTAGGTAAAGTGCCTGCCAGGCAAACCAAAGGTCGCGGGTTCGAATCCCGCCTTGGATCAGAGTAAAATGCAGAAACTTTGGGGGGTGTATTATGGCCACAAAAGCCGATGCGCCAATAACTAACAAAAAAAAAAAAACAGTGGAAATAATCACCATCTTACTGACACGGAATGGAAACTGTCCGAGTTCGAATTCCGTCATTGGACTTTTTTCACAGCTATGCTGTGAAAAAAGTTTAGGAACAGGTGCATGTTCCGAAAAAAGAATAGGAACAGGTGCATGTGTACTTGCGTGTACACCAATGCTAGGAGTTTGGTAAATACATTTGATGAATTTGAGGTATTGCACAAAACATCAAAGGTAGATATTGTTGGGATTTCAGAGACATGGTGTCACACAGAAATAAGGAATGCAGAACTGGAATTTGGGGAGTACAACGTCTACAGAAAGGATAGACAGGATAGGAAGGGAGGAGGGTTATGCTATTAGTTAAGAAATACATAAAATCCAAGGAAGTGAAGCCAGCCGACATCGCTGGACAGGGCAGTGTCGAGTCAGTTTGGTGTGACATAAGCATTGGGAGATCAAAATTGAGAGTAGGAGTGTGCTACAGGCCTAATGACTCTGATGAGTATAATAAGAAACTGTACAGGGAAATAGAGTGGGCCAGTAAATCATAAAGTCTTATAATGGAGGATTTTAATTTCCCAGATATTGACTGGAATTTGTGGGTTGGTCACACAAACTAGCAAGGCTTTTGTGGATTTATTGGGTGATTGTTTTCTACATCAGCATGTTTGGGAGGTAACTAGAGGGAGTAATACTCTTGATCTGATTATCAGTAGTGATTCTTCATGCATTAAGAATCTGCAAATAAAGGAACCACTAGGTGGCAGTGATCACAGCGTGCTGAAGTGGGATTTACTCAAAGAGGTAACTACATCTACAGAAAGGATAGACAGGATAGGAAGGGAGGAGGGTTATGCTATTAGTTAAGAAATACATAAAATCCAAGGAAGTGAAGCCAGGGGAAAAGGGGAAAAGGGAAGGGTTTTTGCTTTAGTAAAGGCGACTACGATGGTCTGAGACAGTATTTAAATTCTATACAGTGGGACCAACTGATGATGTTACCAACAGCAAATTCAAAATGGGAAGCATTCAAAGAACTTATCTTGGAAGCTACTAGGCTTTACATACCAACTAAGAAATATTGTTCAAGGTTTACGCCTAAATGGATGTCACATGAACTAAAGACATATGACAGAGAAGAAAAATGCATGGGATACATATAAATTAACTAAATTAACATGGGACACAGAAGCCTATGATAGACATCAGCTGATCTGTAACCAAGTTACAAAGGAGGTTAGGCAGGCGAAGGCAGATTACAAGAAATCTTTGGCAAAGGATGCAAAGAAAAACAGCAAAGAGTTCTTTATTTATGTAAACCCTAGAAGGAAGGGGATGAATCAGATTGGTCCACTTGATATCGATGGTTCAACTGTTGATGATCCTGCTCAGGTAGCTAACAAACTAAATGAATATTTTGCATCTACATTCACACATGAGGAGTTATTCAGCGAGGGGAATGCCAGAGGTGTATTCAACTCTGGCAGTAAGCTAGAGAATCTTGTAATAACTGAGAGTAAAGTGGAGGAGAAATTGTTGAAGATAAACACAAGAAAGGCACCTGGGGTGGATGGGATCTATCCAGTTATATTAAAGGAGGCAGCAAAAGAAGTAAGCAAACCCTTAGCCATAATTATGAGAGCTTCTTTGGACTCAGGGGAAGTACCCATAGACTGGAGATGTGCAAATGTGACCCCAATTCACAAAGGAGGATAAAGACTGACACAAGTAAATATAGACCTGTGAGTTCAACTTCTGTTCCAGGAAACTTAATGCAGGCACTGGTTAAAGAAGCACTGCAAGATCATCTAGACAAGACTTCATTTATAGCTCGGACACAGTATGGTTTTGTTAAGGGAGTCTTGCCTGACCAATTTGATTGGATAACCATGATGCAGTCACAAAAGAACTGGATGCAGGGAATAACTTTGATACTATACATTTGGATCTTAGAAAGGCTTTTGATACTGTTGCACATGGAAGACTGCTTCACAAATTGGAGCAGTTGGCATTGGAGGCAAATTGCTGCTATGGAGAAAGGGGTGGTTGAGGGGGAGAAGACAGAGAGTGGTAATCAATGGGCACTGCTCATCGTGGACTAATGTTATTAGTGGAGTCCCTCAGGGCTCAGTGTTGGGTTCATTATTGTTTTCTGTATTTATAAATAATATTGATGATGGTATATCAAGCTTAATGTCCAAGTGTGCGGACGATACAAAGGTTGGCAGGGTTGTTAAGGACACTACTGACGATATCCTGCTGCAACAGGATCTGGATAGGTTGAGCAGATGGGCTGAGAGGTGGCAAATGAAGTTTAACATTGACAAATGTAAAGTACTACATATGGGAAACAGCAACCCCAGAGTAACGTATCAACTCTGTGGTACTACACTGACAGTGGTAGAGAATGAAAAGGACCTGGGGGTAATTGTGCTGGCAAATATGAAGTTCTCTGAGCAGTGCAGACGGGCTGCAAGAGTAGCTCATTGTGTCTTGTCAATGATATACAGGAATTTTTCTAGCAGAGAGAAGGAGGTGATTATTTCCTTGTATAAGGCAATGGTCAGGCCACTCTTTGAGTACTGTATACAGGTCTGGAGGCCTCATTTCAAGAAAGATGGAGAGCTGCTGGAACGAGTACAGAGAAGGGCAACAAGATTAGTGAATGGAACAAAGGGTTGCTCTTACGAAGAAAGGTTTAAGTTTTGCAAATTACAGTGTCTGGAGACTAGGCACCGGCGAGGTGGTCTGATAGAGGTGTATAAAGCCTTGAATGGTTTGAGCATGCTCAGTGCTAATGGGATTCGGCCTCTTGCTCAGAATAATCACCTGAGAGGACATAAATTCAAATTGAGGAAAGACAGATGTAGGACAGATGTGCGAAAATTTGCCTTTAGCCAGCATGTAGTTGGTTGGTGGAACAGACTTCCATCCCTTGTTGTGAAAATTGGTAGTGGAAATTGATAGCCTAAATAAATTTAAGGCTCAGCTGGACAGGTATTTCGAACGAACGGAGGGGTGAATTGGTAGTGTTTTTTTTTTTTTTTTTTTTTTTTTTGGCTGATGCTGCATAAGCTTGCTTTCATGCTTCTTATGCCTCTACTAATTCTAATGCTAAGTTAGTCAATCCCAGACGAATTTTAAATGCTTTTTCCTCCAATAAAATTGTCTTTTTCGTCCAGCACACAGGTAGCTCGACCGTAGAATACACTGATGCCTCTTAGACTTGGTTTCTTTGGCGCTTACGATAGACACACCTTGTTCATCGGGGTAAACATTACTGTGCATGCCTGATCTACGATATTGAAATATGTTGACAATAACGATGCCCTACAGTAGATTAGGAAACTAGATATACCCTGCACCCTTATATCTCTTCCAGGATTATGTACTGTCGCAATATAATAGGATAGTACTAGTGCGGTCTTTTCCATATGACTTCTTCCATCAGTGCTGAAAAGCATAAACCACATTTCTGCGATTTACCGTTTTAGCACAGCACAGTTGGTAGGATCGCTGTCCTCCCCACACGGGGTGGAAAAGACCCGAGTTCGAGTGCAGTAGAAGATAGGAGGAAATTTTATAAGCCTTTTTAACAACGTGGCTGCGTTAGTCGGTCTCATGTGAAGGTAGCTTGGTTTTCCCTCCAGAAAACTCGGTTTTTATTAGTCCAGAAAATCAACCTCAGCACACACACACACACAATTTACAGACAATATACACACGGAGCAATATGGCCTTAGTCGCTGATGCGCTTAAAACTCTCCAACAAACACATAATAATAATAATAGCATTAGCATTAGTAGAGGCATTTGATGCAAGAAAGCAAGCTTATGCAGCATCAGCCAAAAAAAAAAAAAAAAAAAAAAAAAAAAAGTAACATAAATAAATAAAAATAACCACTTCCACTTCACCCCTCTGTTCGTTCGAAATACCTGTCCAGCTGAGCCTTAAACTTATTTAGGCTATCAACTTCCACGACAAGGGATGGAAGTCTGTTCCACCCACCAACCACCCGCTGGCTAAAGGCAAATTTCCGCACATCTATCCTACATCTGTCTTTCCTCAATTTGAATTTATGCCCTCTCAGGTGATTTTTCTGAGCTAGAGGAAGAATCCCATCAGCATTGAGCATGCTCAAACCATTCAAGGCTTTGTACACCTCTATCAGATCACCCCGCTGGTGCCTAGTTTCCAGACACTGTAATTTGCAAAACTCAAGCCTTTCTTCGTAAGAGAACCCCTTTGTCCCATTCACCAATCTAGTTGCCCTTCTCTGTACTCTTTCCAGCAGCTCTACATCCTTCCTGAAATGAGGCCTCCAGGCCTGTATACAGTACTCTAGGTGTGGCCTGACCATTGCCTTATACAAGGGAATAATCACCTCCTTATCCCTGCTAGAAAAATTCCTATATATCATTGACAATACACCATGAGCTACTCTTGCAGCTCGTCTGCACTGCTCAGAGAACTTCATATCTGCCTGCACCACCACCCCCAGGTCCCTTTCATTCTCTACCACTGTCAGTGTAGTACCACAGAGTTGATACGCTGCTCTGGGGTTGCTGTTTCCCATATGTAGTACTTTACATTTGTCAATGTTAAACTTCATTTGCCACCTCGAAGCCCATCTGCTCAACCTTTCCAAATCCTGTTGCAGCAGCATAGTGTCAGTAGTGTCCTTGACAACCCTGCCAACCTTCGTATCGTCTGCAAACTTGGACATTAAGCCTGATATACCATCATCAATATCATTTATAAATACAGAAAACAATAAAGGCCCCAATACTGAACCCTGAGGGACTCCACTAATAACATTAGTCCACGATGAGCAGTGTCCATTGATTACCACTCTCTGTCTTCTCCCCCTCAACCACCCCTTTATCCATAGCAGCAACTTGCCTCCAATGCCACACTGCTCCAATTTGTGCAGCAGTCTTCCATGTGCAACAGTATCAAAAGCCTTTCTAAGATCCAAGTATATAATATCAAAGTTATTCCCTGCATCCAGTTCTTTTGTGACTGCATCATAGTATCCAATCAAATTGGTCAGGCAAGACTTCCCCTTAACAAAACCATGCTGTGTCCTAGCTATAACTGAAGTCTTGTCTAGATGATCCTGCAGTGCTTCTTTCAGCAGTGCCTCCATTAATTTTCCGGGAACAGAAGTTAAACTCACAGGTCTATAATTACTTGTGTCAGCCTTTGATCCCCCTTTGTGAATTGGGGTCACATTTGCACATCTCCAGTCAATGGGTACCTCCCCTGAGTCCAAGGAAGCTCTCATAATTATGGCTAAGGGTTTGCTTACCTCCTTTGCTGCCTCCTTTAATATAACTGGATAGATCCCATCCACCCCAGGTGCCTTTCTTGTGTTTATCTTCAACAATTTCTCCTCCACTTTGCTCTCAGTTATTACAAGATTCTCTAGCTTACTGCTAGAGTTGAATACACCTCTGGCATTCCCCTCGCTGAATAACTCCTCATGTGTGAATGTCGATGCAAAATATTCATTTAGTTTGTTAGCTACCCGAGCAGGGTCATCAACAGTTGACCCATCCATCTCAAGTGGACCAATCTGATTCATCCCCTTCCTTCTAGAGTTTACATAAGTAAAGAACTCTTTGCTGTTTTTCTTCGCATCCCTTGCCAAGGATCTCTCGTAATCTGCCTTCGCCTGCCTAACCTCCTTTGTAACTTGGTTACAGATCAACTTGTATCTATCATAGGCGTCCGTGTCACGTGTTAATTTGTATGTATCCCATGCATTTTTCTTCTCTGCCATATGCCTCATTAGTTCATCTGACAACCATTTAGGCCTAAACCTTGAACAATATTTCTTAGTTGGTATGTAAAGCCTAGTAGCTTCCACGATAAGTTCTTTGAATGCTTCCCATTTTGAATTTGCTGTTGGCAATATCATCAGTTGATCCCACTGTATAGAATTTAAATACTGTCTCAGTCCATTGTAGTCGCCTTTACGAAAGCAATAATCCTTCCCTTTACCCCTAATGGTAGTTACTTCTTTGAGTAACTCCCACTTCAGCACACTGTGATCACTGCCACCAAGTGGTTCATTTATCTGCAGATTCTTAATGCATGAAGAATCACTACTGATAATCAAATCAAGAGTATTACTCCCTCTAGTTGCCTCCCGAACATGCTGATGTAGAAAACAATCATCCAATAAATCCACAAAAGCCTTGCTTCTGTGTGAGTGACCAGCCCCCAAATTCCAGTCAATATCTGGGAAATTAAAATCCCCCATTATAAGACTCTCTGATTTACTGGCCCACTCTATTTCTCCGAACAGTTTCTTATTATACTCATCAGAGTCATTAGGCCTATAGCACACTCCTACTCTCAATTTTGATCGCCCAATGCTTATGTCACACCAAACTGACTCGACACTGCACTGTCCAGCGATGTCGACTGGCTTCACTTCCTTGGATTTTATGTGTTTTTTAACTAATAGCATAACCCCTCCTCCCTTCCTATCCTGTCTATCCTTTCTGTAGACATTGTACTCCCCAAATTCCAGTTCTGCATTTCTTATATCTGTGTGACACCACGTCTCTGAAATCCCCACAATATCTGCCTTTGATGTTTTGAGCAATACCTCAAATTCATCAAATTTATTTACTAAACTCCTAGCATTGGTGTACACACAAGTATACATGCACCTGTTCTTTTTCTTAGCTACCCTAACACAACCCATGTGTTTACTTGTACCCCAATGATTCCCAGCAGTCTCTGAAATATCCTGCATCTTATTTTCCAGGCTGCGGCTCATTCCAATAGAAGCAGTGCAAGAATCACTTTCACCTCTGCCAGTGGCTACTGTTAATCTATTAGTCCTTGTATCCCCCCAATCTAGCAGTTTTCCGACCCACCTAACATTGTCTCGACAGCATCAGCAAACATTCTTGCACCCTTTCTATTTAAGTGTATCCCATCCCTGTAGAAGCAGTCTCTCCTGTTAACAAGTACAGACCAGGCTGAAAAAAATTCTACCCCTTGAGCCCTGCACAATCTTTCCAGGGCCGAATTGATTGACAGGGCTCTCATCATATACTCCCTCCTATCGTGTCTGGGCAGAATTGCAGACACTTTCAATTTCAACCCTAATTCACGGCTTTTTTTCATCAGTGACCTGTACTTGTCAAGTAATTCCGCCGGTCTCCTACTCTTAATGTCATTAGTGCCAACGTGTACAACTATATCACCTTTTGTGCCCTTAAAAGATGATATCCGCTCTACAACGTCATCAACTTTTGCCCCTGGCAGACATACCCTGGTCCTATTCCACCTATCCTTTTTACAAAGCATGTTTCCCGTTTCCCTGACAATAGAGTCACCAACAACTACTAGTTCCTTTGGGACCAGCGCATTCTGCCTTGGGGGTTGCCGCTGTGTTCCGCGATGACCAAGTGCAAGCTCTGGCATTGGTGTGGGCAGCTGAGAGCTTGATGGGCCCATCATACTGAACTCATTCTGAATTAAGCCAATCCAGTTCTGAATTCTGCAAACCATTGCCCCCAGGGACTCACATCTGGTATGGGCTTGGCACACCCAGGGTCCTGAGCTGGAAATCATCATTATTCTCTTTCTTGGTGATTCCCTTCTACTTTTGACTCTCTAACTCGGGAATTTTTTTTTTTTTTTCGGCTGGTGTAACATAAGCCTCAGGCTTCCTTTCAATGTGTAGCTAATAATAATAATAAGGTAGCTTGGACGTTTAATTAAATAAAAATTAACTTATACAAATTATGTTATAATTTTCGGGAGACCATCACATATCGAGGGAGGGAGAGAAACAGAAAATCAACCTCAGAACACACGCAATTTACAGACAATATACACATGGAGCAATATGGCCTTAGTCGCTGATGTGCTTAAAACCCTCCAACAAAGACATACTGAACTCATTTTTGAATTAAGCTAATCCAGTTCTGAATTCTGCAAACCGTTGTCCTAGTTCAATGTGGCTTGAACGATTAATTAAATAAAAATTAACTGAATGCAAATTGTTATAATTCCGAGAGACCTCATTAGAACGACTTTATTTTAAAACTCTTAAATCATCTAAGTTTGGGTTTCCTACATGAAGCTTGGGTCTACGGAAGCTGATTCCCTCTTCCTCTTGACCCATATGGGCTTCTGCTCAGGGGTATAAAATTCCCCCTTGACGCCATTCATAATAAATAAACTGTATCTGCATGATTTATTTCCCCTCTCCCCCTTTTATTCATATAGTAGTCTTGAAAATTTGCATGTCTAGTGTCTAGTGCCGGCTCTGACTGGATAGGCAGTCAACTGAGATAAACTAATTTTTTTTTTTTTTTTACATAAAATATGTATTTAGTCCCTACCTACTAATTTTGATATTGCTACTGCAACAGATAAATTCATAACTTTTCTTAAAGAAAGAATGCTCTCAAGTTGTCCTTGAAAGCTCGCCCTTTTTGATTACTTGTGCCATCGTGTTAACCCTGACCTAATTAAGCCTTTAATACAAATTATCCTTGAAACGTATGTCTCTATTCGTGGTACAACTTATCAATTATGTAACAGAAATAACATTGCTCCAAATCCTTGGCAAAAAGACCGAGTGACAATCCATTTTAAATGAATGTGAATAACAGTTGAATAACAATCTAAATATGGAAAATAAGACAGTTTGGTACGCATACCAAAACTTTGTTAGATCTTATAATTTAATAAGGAAAAAAAAAAAAAAACAGCAAAAGAACGTTAATTGTTAATTATCCTGACAAAATGAAACTATAACAAGTATTTTCATTTGCATGACGACTGTTATTCGTTGGAATACAAATCGTGTTCCAGTAAATATTTTTGTTGATTTTGGCACACCCAGCATGTTCGACCAAAGTTGGCACTATTTCTGTGGGGAAGAGATAAAATAACAATCAATAAATAATGCATGGAGTTAATTTTAAATAACTGAATTGTGTGTTAATATTGACTATACGGTATGCAATGTAGTTCCTTTATTAATTAAGCACATTACACCAAATACTTGATACGTAAAATGATCGCATTTTAAAAGTTTTAAAGAAACAAATTATGTAATAATAGCTTGACGTTAGAATCAGTGACACTGGATGTACATTTGAAGTTTTTGAAAATCAATTTTTTTTTTTTAAATAATCATATAAGTTAGTAGCGCGTTGATAAATTTGCCTGTGGAAAATAAAATGGGCATACATGATCACTATTGATACCAGGAGAAACACGTAGAGAAAATTTTAAATAATGTTTGAAACACTTATTCGAACCTTTATTCTATTTAAAAAATGGTACAAATCACATGCACTATGTTCTGAAAGCTTGCACTATTTGTTTTATTTTAAAAAAGAATATTAATAAATGAACTATCAGTACATAAAAATAACCATTCTCCTTAAAAATGCGGTTGCCTTGGCTATACGCGTCCTGAATTAAGTTAGACTTACTAAGTTATAGTTATTTGGAGAATTTTTAGCAGTCTACTAGCTTTGCCAAAATGCACCAGTTGAATGATTTCTTGTGCAGTATGTCTCATATAAGTGTGTTCACAAGGTTAATGTTTCATTTATGAACCCAGCAATACTCTTGAGAAAAACCGTTCCCTCTGCCTGAGATTAGTTAACTATCCACCAGACTGGAGATACCTTTAAGAATTCTCCAGTCTTCAACTCCGCGACGTGGGCACCTGTACGTGGTGAGGGGACCTCCCAGTGATGCTGCTGGGCTTCCAGATTAGCTTCACTGGGATCTAACACCCATACCTTGGTTCCAGGGTTACATCTTTGGAATCCGGCGTGTGCAGACGTGCGCCGCAACCCGTGCAAACTCGGAAAGGGGATCCTGGTGGTTGAGGGGCCCAGCCTTGATACACCACATCGACAGGTCGTTCTTACTGCTTGGGTCAACTGCGTTCCAATGTCTCCCTCCCTTTAGTCCTGGGACGGGATCAAGGCTTATTGGATACGTGGGTATGGTGCTCCTAAGCGAACTTGGCGTCCCCTCGTAGGGCTCCGTGGTGGGTGAGGTACTTAGGACATCTGAAATTTCTTTCTTAGTCACATGAGTAATTTAAATTCTATTTCTTCTGGGGCCCCAACAAGGCCCCTACCTAACCGATCAGAAGATACCGATAACTGCAGCTCAAAAAGGCCCAGAACTGAGGAGAGACCACCATCTGTGACACCGTTTTTCCTCATTCTCCATTCCACTAGAGAGCAGGCACTCTGGAAAATGGCACCCTTTTTCATCCAGAAAGGATTAGAAGGGTTGACGGGATCTCCAAAATCTGTCAAAAGGCCATGTTCTGGAGACATTTTAGTTGAGGCTGCAAGCCAAAAACATGCACAGCAACTACTGAAAGCCACATCGTTAGGGGGATTACCCATCGTTACTCCCCATAAAACCTTGAATTTCTCATGCGGTGTCATATCAGAGTGGGATCTTCTTCTTGTTTCTGAAGAAGAGATCTGCTCTGAACTTAAAGACCAAGGAGTGACGGCTGTCAAAAGAATATCGATGCGAAAGGATGGGAATCTCATCCCTACCCAAGTTCTCATCGTAACGTTCAACACTCCACGGCCTCCAAGTTCCATAAAAGCAGGCTATTTAAACTGCCCAGTGAGGATTTATATCCCTAACCCACTGAGGTGTTTTAAATGCCAAAAGTATGGCCACTCTCAAACAGCTTGTCGTGGCACCCCTGTCTGTGCTCGCTGTGGCGCTTAAGACCACGAGAGCAAGGAATGTTTAGCTTCTAAGCCAAGTTGTACTAACTGCCAAGGAGAACACCCTGCATACTCTCGAGCATGCCAACGGTGGAAAGATGAGAAGGAAATTCAAAAACTAAAAACAGAGCTAAACATCTCCTATCAGGAGGCCAGAAGACGCATCCAACCTATAAAAAGCGCCAAGCTCTCATACGCCCAGAAAGCTTCTGGGAAAAGTACCATTGGTACTCAGACTGATATGAGTATTCCACCAAGGGAGTCATTTACCCCCATTGCACGCTATTTATTAAGTTCCCAAAAGCCCACCCAAAAATCACAGTCAGCCGCCACTGCTATATCTGTATCTCCTAGTGCTCCACAACTTCCAAAACAGAGTGCTAAAGAAACTCCGAAGAAAGGGGAACAGGTATCTACAATCCAAGAGACAATGGATGTCAAGGATAAGGAGGTACAGGATGTCTGTCCTGGAACTCTTTGCGAAAGAAGAAGAAATGGATACAGGCCAACGTCCAGTCTTTCCAAAGAGTGATAAACCCAGGACTGAGAAAATGAAGCCCTCAGCCCTTCGTAAGCCACCAGACGGACCCAATAAATCAAAATAATGGGTACATTTAAATTTCTCCAATGGAATTGCCGTGGATTTCTTGGAAATGGAGGCTCTCCTGAGTAAGCATGAACCAACTTGCTTTTGCTTACAGGAGACGTATTTAAAGGCAAATGAGGACCCTTACTTACGTAACTGCTGTTATTCACAGAGACAGAGATGGGGATGGACCTGCTCACGGAGGAGTCGCTATCCTTGTGGGTGACCACAACCCCTTTCAAGCTGTGCTTCTTGCCACTAATCTAGAGGCTGTAGCAGTTCGTCTTACAGTAGGGTTCTTTTTAACTGTTTGCTCCATTTATTTGTTATCTGGGAACGACATCGCCCAGGCAGACCTTGATCTCATTAAGCAACTGCCACCCCTTTTCTATTATTAGGGGATTTCAGTGGGCATAAGCCGCAGTGGGGTAGTTCTGACATCAATAGAAGAGGTCGGATTATCGAGCGATTGCTTGAAAACAATGATCTGGCCCTTCATGTAGGATCTAACACCTTTTTCCACACACCTGTACATTTACTGCCATTGATCTTTCCATCTACTCCCCTTCCCTTCTGCCTCTGAGTACATGGGAGGTTGAAGAAAACCTTTATGTTAGTGATCACTTCCCCGTATTATCCACCATTTCAAATGGGAAACGTCACCAGTCGAGGATACCACGTTGGAAGATAGATCACGCCGACTGGAATGCCTTTCGTCATCTGGCAATGTTCAATACCAATATAGCCGGCCAGGAGCCAATTAATGAATCAGTAAAACACATCACAGAAAGTATAGGCCAGGCAGCAGCAGTTGCAATTTCAAGGACATCGTCCTGCTTTCCACGTTTTCCAAAACCATGGTGGAATGGAGAATGCACAGCAGCCAGGAAAGCTCAAAACAAAGCATGGGGAATATTTCGTCGTTACCTCACCACAGATAATTTAATAGCCTTAAAACGTACACGTGCCAAAGCACGGTACATTAGACGTCAGAGCCAAAAGGAATCTTGGATCAAATTTTCATCTTCCCTTACACGGGCTGCCAATCCCAAAGCCATCTGGGACAAAGTTCGGAAAATGAAGGGCAAATACACCTCACACCCTTCATCGATCCAGGAACATAATAGATGTACAATTGCAGATCTAACTGCAATTGCAAATACTCTCGGGGGGACATTCGCTAAAGTGTCTTCAGAAACATCATACCCCCCCCCCCCACAGAGTTCCTTGCGATCAAACAAAGTCAGAAAAACATCACCTGAAGCTGTCCTCTAAAAACTGTGAGGAATACAATCAGCCCTTTAAATAGTGGGAGCTGAAAGCAGCACTCTCACTGTCCAAGGCGAGTGCCGTTGGGCCAAACATCCATTATGAGATGTTTAAACACCTTTCATCAGAATCCATGGATCGTTTGCTCCGTCTCTATAATAGAATCTACACTGAAGAGACATCTCCGGACTCATGGCATATGGCAACCGTCCTTCCCTTTCCAAAACCAGGAAAGGATCCAAAAATACCAAAAATTTACCATCCTATTGCTCTGACAAGCTGCTTGTGCAAGATCCTGGAAAGGATGATCAATGTTCGTCTTTTGTGGTATTTAGGAGCTAACGACCTCCTTTCCAGGATAGTGTAGCTTCCGAAGGAACACGTCAACACTTGACCATTAAATCCGCTTGGAAACATTTACACGTGATGCTTTGTCAGTAATTGTCTCTTCTCTCAGATACCACTGGCCCAGATCTAGTACCAAATTCTGTTATTAAAATGTACACTTCGTACCCTGAAACGTGAGCACCAGGTGTCGGTTTTATTTGATATGGAAAAAGCGTACGACACAGCTTGGAGATATGGAATTTTAAAAGACATATAACTTTGGTCTCAGGGGACACATTGCCCTCTTTATTAAAAACTTCCTTACAGACCGGTCTTTCCAAGTTTGTGTAGGATCCACCTTCTCCTGGCCATTCTGCCAAGAGGGAGTTCCACAAGGATCAGTTTTAAGCGTCACGCTTTTTGCTCTCAAAGTTAACTCTATAACTGAACAACTTCCTCCAACCGTAAACAGTGCCCTCTTTGTAGATTACTTTAGCATCTTTTTGCAGTCATGCAATATGAGGGTCATTGAAAGACAATTGCAGCATGCCATAGACCACGTCAACTCTTGGGAAGTGACTAATGGTTTTAGGTTCTCGGTACAGAAAACTGTCTGTGTACACTTTTGTCACAAAGGGAACCTTCACCCTGAACCAGAACTTAAACTCGGACATCATTCCAGTAGCACCCGAGACAAAATTCTTGGCACTCATTTTCGACAAGTTGACATTTTTACCTTATATTCGTCAACTGCGGACAAAGTGCACGAGGGTTGAATCTTCTACGCTCTATTTCCTCCAATAAATGAGGAGCAGACCGCTCCACTTTACTCAGCCTCTATCGTGCGCTTGTCCGTTCTAAACTAGACTATGGGTCCCAAGTGTACGCATCGGCTAGAAACAGCGTACTTAGATGGCTGAACCCAGTTCACCACCAAGCCATCCGTATTACTACTGGAGCATTTAGAACATCCCCTCTCCAGTTTATATGTTGAAACAACTGAACCACCACTGTCATTTCGACAAAAGCAATTCTTTAAAATAATATCCCTGCCAGACAATCCTACATGGACATCCGTTTTCAAGCCACGATGGGAAAACCTATATAACACTCGTCAGACTGCCAACCGGCCTTTTGGTATACATGTCCAAGAGCTGCTCAGAGAGCTCGACACCATGGTAGACAATGTTGCCCAGTCACCAAGGCAACCACTTCCACCCTGGCATGCTCGCTTACCATCATGCGACTTCTCCCTTAAAAATTGGGGTAAGTCAATAACTCCATCTTCTGTCTACCACCAACTCTACGCTGCCCACCGGGCCGAATATTCCGACTTCATGCCTATCTTCACTGATGGCTCGAAGTCGGAGTTGTCTGTTGGATCTGCTGCTATCTTTCCAGGTCATTCTATATCTGGAGATTCTCCAAGAATGCAGCATATATACAGCTGAGTTGTATGCTAGAGTTAGCCTTGGACCACATTAAAACCCACAGGTATCAAAGGTGTATGGTGTACACTGACTCTCTAAGCACACTGCAGGCTTTATCGGGTATGAGGTATAATCCACATCCATTTGTGACCCGGATTCAGCAGACGCTACTCTCTGAGTGTTCTTTCGACATTCGTTTCTGCTGGATTCCAAGCCACATTGGAATCGTGGGAAATGAACTGGCAGATGCTGTGGCCAGGTCACCAGAACCCCACACTTATTGCCTGTTATTATAATGATTTATGCACCAACATCGAGCCATGATGATGAAGAGGTTGAAGAAATGTACACTGAAATTGAGAGTCTTCTAGATGAGCAGAAAACCCACTACACTATTATTATGGGGGACTTCAATGCTAAGGTTGGAAAAAGGCAAAACAGTGCAGAAAGAGGAACTATAGGAAATTTTGGAATTGGTGAAAGAAATAAAAGAGGTGAAAGACTTGTGGAATTTGCAGAATCTCAAGGAATGTCAGTAATGAACACTTTTTTCAAGAAAAGGGTGAACAGAAAGTGGACATGGAAGAGTCAAAATGGATTAACAACTAATGAAATCGACTTCATCCTCACTAACAGAAGATATATTGAATGATGTTACCGTCCTGAATAAGGTAAATGTTGGAAGTGATCACAGAATGGTAAGATGTACACTTGATATAGATGTAGGAAAGGAAAGGAAAAAACTGACTCGAGTAAATAATACAAAGGTCTTTGAAATAGCAGAGGAGGAGAAAAAGCAGTATGTACTGGAACTTAAGAACAAGTTTGAGCTTCTGCAGACTGCTCAGGACCAAGATATCGACGAGGAATATTACAACTTTCTGAAAGTGATAAAGCCCAAGAAACCTATAGGGAAACAGAAATCCAAAGAAGAAAAAATTAGTCAAGAAACACTTGTCATGATGAACCAAAGACGACAAATGAAGAGCAAGAAAAACACTGACAGGGAGAAAATTGAGTATACTGAGTTATGCAAAGCCATTAGAAAGAGACTCAGAGAGGACATAAGAAGATTTAACTCAAGAAAAGTAGAACAAGCATTAAGGGAAAACAAAGGATTTAAATCAGCAGCCATGAGCAGTAATACAGAAAGACAAATGATACTGAAACTGAAGAATAGCGATGGTGTACTTATAAACAGCAGAGAAGGCATAATTCAAATAGCAGAAGACTACTATAGAGAATTATACAAGGAGCGAGGGAATGATACCAGCAGTGGGGAAGATGGATTGCAAAGTAGCAACACATACGACATACCCGATATTCTTCCTGATGAGGTAGAACATGCATTGAAGAAAATGAAGAATCTGAAAGCCCCGGGGGAAGATGAAGTTACTGTAGAGTTGTTAAAATTGGGAGGAAGAGACATAACACAAAAACTGGCAAGGCTCTTCACAAAGTGCATTAGAAAAGGTGTGATGCCTAAGCAGTGTGGAATAATGCAATCATAGTTTTGCTGCATAAGAAAGGAGATAAATCAGAAATTGGAAATTATAGACCAATTAGCTTGTTATCCCATATCTACAAGTTGTTCACAAGGGTCATTACTAACAGATTAGAAAGAATACTTGATGAGAATCAACCGAAAGAGCAAGCTGGCTTTAGGACAGGATTCTCAACTATGGATCACCTTCACGTAATATCACAGCTAATGGAGAAAGCAAATGAATATAAAACACCATTATGCCTGGCATTTGTGGATTATGAAAAGGCATTTGACTCCATACAGCATAAGGCAATGTTTCGGGCACTGGAAAGACAAGGCATAGATACTCCATATATTATGATTTTGAAGAAAATATATGAGAGTGCTACATCCTTTATTAGACTAGACAAAGACAGTAGCAAATTTAAAATCGAGAAAGGAATTCAACAAGGAGACACAATATCTCCGAAGCTGTTTACTGCTGCCCTTGAGGAAGCTTTCAGAAGATTAGACTGGTCGCAGAAAGGAGTCAATGTGAACGGAGAGTACCTAAACCATTTACGATTTGCAGATGACATTGTGGTCATAAGCCAAGATCCCAAAGAATTAGAGGGAAATCTTAATCAGTTATGCACAGTTAGTAAGGATTTTGGACTAAAGATGAATATGGCTAAAACAAAAGTAATGATGAACAAGTATGCCACGGAAAGGGAAATAATGATTGAAGGAGCAGTAATTGAAAAGGTGGAGTCATATACTTATCTGGGACAAGTTATTAGCTGTAATAATGATAAATGGCTGGAAGTCAAGAGAAGAATAAATTTTGGATGGATAGCATTCAGGAAATATAGTCACATACTGAAGAGCAATATCCCAGTTTGTCTGAAACGTAAAATAATGAACCAATGTATACTCCCCACCATGACTTATGGAAGTGAAACTTGGGCACTCACCAAAAGAATGGAAGAGAAGCTAAGAACTACACAGCGAAGAATGGAACGAATTATATTGGGAATCAGACTGTTAGATAAGAAGAGAAACACATGGATTAGGCAGCTAACTCAAGTAAAGGACATTCTTATCAAAACTAAAGAACTAAAATGGTCTTGGGCAGGACACATAGCTCGAAGACATGATGACAGATGGACTAAGAAAATAACAGAATGGTACCCAAGAGGAGCTAGAAGAAAACCTGGAAGACAAAGGCGGAGATGGATAGATGAAATTCATGAGTTTTTGAGTAGTAAATGGATGGCCAGTGCTCAAAACAGAACTGGAAAGTTGCTGGAGAGGCCTTCATCCTGCAGTGGATTGAAAATGGCTGATGATGATGATGATTCCCCTATACAGACTACAGGCAGCTAATACATGCTAAATTACTGTCTCAATGGCAACAATCTTGGCATGAGCAAGTCACAAACAAGCTCTATCAGATAAAGCCTGTAATCTGACATTGGCAGTCTAGTCTGCGTAGGAATCGCAGAGGGGAAGTTGTTTTAGCTCGCCTCCGCATAGGACAGTCATCTTACACATGCATTTCTGCTGAGGGCAGATGACTCTCCTATGTGTGAGAACTGCCACCTATTTAAGTATACGTCACATTTTAACCGAGTGCCCATGTTTTAGACATGAACGTGATTTTTATTTTACTGCTTTTAGTCATCTGGCTGAGCCTTATACACTCAGTCAGATTTTATCCGACAATGACCATGTGTCTGCTGTTTTTAGCTTTTTAAAATCAGTAAATGTTTTTACTCGTATTTAAAATTGAAATTGTATTGTTATTTCTTTGTTATATTTTTTACTTTTATACCTGTTATATCTCGACATGGTGGCCTAACTAATTAGGTCACTGAATGTTTAACTTTTTATATATGACCTGGATTTGCGCATTATAGCCTTGGTTGCTAATGCGCCAATAAAATCGAAATCAAATCCAGTCTTCAATGAGGTTTGAACCAACCTCTCTAAACACCTGAGCAAATCTTCTTCCATGAATACATGATGAGAGCCTTGTTGATCAATTTGGCACTGGAGAGATTGTGCAAGGCTTATGGTATAGAATTTTTTTCAACATAGACTGTGCTTGTTAACAGGAGAGACTGCTTTTACAGGGATGGGATACACTTAAATAGAAAAGGTGCAAGAGTATTTGCTGATGGTATCGAGGCACTGTTAGATGGGTTAGAAAACTGCTAGCTTGGGGGGAGGGATTCACAGACTAAAAGATTAACAGTAGCCACAGGCAGAGGTGAAAGTGATCCTTGCACTGCTTTGATTAGATTGAGCAGCAGCCTGGAAAGCAAGGTGCTGCGGATTTCAGACTAGTAGGAGTCATCAGGGAACAAGTAAATACATGGGCTGTGTTAGGGTAACTGAAAGTAAGAACAGGTGCATGTACACAAATGCTAGTATAGTAAATAAATATGAACTGCTGGTCAGGACATCAAAGGCAGTATTGTTGGGATATCAGAGACAGTGTGACAGATATAAGGAGTGCAGAATTGAAATATGGGAAGTATAATGTGTACAGAAAGAGAGAAGGGGTTATGCTGTTAAGAAACATAAAATCTAAGGAAGTGCATCCAGTTGATATAGACGGACAATGCAATGCTGAGTCAGTTTGGTGTGACACAAGCTCTGTGAAACAGAAAAAGAGAGTAGGAGTGTATTATAGGCCTAATGCATCTCATGAGTACATCAAACAATTGCACAGAAAAATAGAGTGGGCCAGTAAATCAGAATGTCTTATAATGGGGGATTTTAACTTCCCAGATATTGACTGGAACTCACAGGTTGGTCACTGGCACACTAGCAAGACTTTTGTGGATTTATTGGATGAGTTTTCTACAGCAGCATGTTCAAGAGGCAACCAGAGGAGTTATATTCTTGATCTGATTATCAGCAGTGATTATTCGTGCATAAGAATTTGCAGATAAAGGAACCACTAAGTGGCAGTGATCACAGCGTACTGATGTAGGATTTACTTAAAAACGTAACTACTATCAAGGGTAAAGGGAAGTGTTTTTGCTTTTGTTAAGGTGACTGCAGCGGTCTCAGTTTTTAAATTCTATACAGTGGGACCAACTGATGATGTTACCAACAGCAAATTCTAAATGGGAAGCATTCAAGGATTTAATCTTGGAAGCTACTAGAGTTTTCATACCAACTAAGAAATACTGTTCAAGCCTAAATGGAAGTCAGATGAACTAATGAGACTCATGGCAGAGAAGAAAAATGCATGGGATACATATAAATTATCAGGCAACACAGAAGCCTATGGTAGATATAAGCTAGTCTGTAATCGTCAAAAAGGTGGTTAGGCAAGAAAAGGCACTTTACGAGAAATCTTTGGAAAAGGAATCAAAGAAAATCAGCAAAGATTTCTTTACTTATTTGACATCTAGAAGGAAGGGGATGAATCAGGTTGGTCCACTTGATATGGATGGTTCGACTATTACTGATTCTGCTCAGATAGCTGACAAATTGAACAAGTAATTTGCATCTACATTCACACGAGGAATTCTGTAGAGAAGTGGAGGACAGCTTATTAAACTCTAATGGGGAGAGTAATGATTTTGTAATAACTGAGAGCAAAGTGGAGGAGAAATTGTTGAAGTTAAATTTAAGAAAGGCACCTGGGATCTATCCAATTATATTAAATGAGGTGGCAAAGGAAGTAAGCAAACCCTTGGCCATAATTATGAGGGAGTTCTTGGACTCAGAGGAGGTTTCCACAGACTAGAGATGTGCAAAAATCACAAAGGGGATCAAAGGGTGACACGAAAAATTACAGACCTGTTAGTTTAACTTCTGTTCCAGAGAAAATAATGAGTCACTGGTTAAAGAAGCATTGTAGGATCATCTAGACAAGACTGGAGTAATAATTCAGACACAGCATAGGTTTGTTAAGGTCTCTTCTTGTCTGACCAAACTGATTGGATACTATGATGTGGTTACAAGGGCACTGGTTGCAAAAAATAATTTTGATATATACTTGGATTGCAGGAAAGCTCTTGATACTGTTACACATGGAAGACTACTGTGCAAATTGGAGCAGTATGGCATTAATGGAAAGTTGCTAAAATGGATAAAAGGGTGGTTCAGTGGGAGAAAACAGAGTGGTAATTAATGGACACTGCCCTTCATGGAATAATGTTATTACTGCAGTTCCCCAGGGTTCGGTGTTGGGCTTGTTGTTTTAATAAGTTTATAAGTTTTGACATTATATCAGGCTAAATGTCAAGTTTGCAGATGATACAAGTCGGCAGGACTGTTAATTACAGTATGCTACTGCAGCAGGATCTAGAAAGTTGGCAGATGGGCTGAGAAGTGGCAACTGAAGTTTAAAATTGACAAATGCTAAGTACTGCATATTGGTAAAAGTAACCCCGGCAAAACGTATCAACTGTGTGATACAGAATGAAAAAGATCTGGGGGTAATTGACAGTATGGTACTGCAACAGGATCTAGAAAAGTTTGGCAGGTGGGCTGAGAAGTGGCAATTGAAGTTTAATATTGACAAATGCCAAGTACTGCTCATTGGTAGAAGTAACCCCGGCAAAACGTATCAACTGTGTGGTACTACACTCAGCATGGTAGAGAATGAAAGACTTGGGGATAATTGTGCATTTAGATATGAAGTTTTCTGAGCAGTGAAGGTCATGGAGTCTTGTCAATGATATACAGGATTTTGCTAGTAGGGAAGAGGTGAGCATTCCCTTTTATAAGGCAATGGTCAGGCCACGCCTTGAGTACTGCGTACAGGTCTGGAGGCTTGTTTGTTTGTTGTTGGGTTTTATTGGCGCATTAGCAACTAAGGCTATAATGTGCCAAAACAGGTCTGGAGGCCTCATTTTAGGAAGGATGTAGAGTTTCCAGAAAGAGTACAGAGAAGTGCAACAAGGTTGGTGAGCTGAATGATAGGGTGTTCTTACCAAGAAAGACTAATTCTGCAAATTCAGCATCTGGAGTCTAGGCAGCTGGAGAGGTGATCTGATTGAGGTATACAAGGTCTTGAATGGGTTGAGCAGCCTCAATGCTGATGGGATTCTTCCTCTTGCTGAGATACACTTGAGGGGGCATAAATTCAAACTGAGGAAGGACAGTTGTAGGGTACATGTTCGGAAATTTGCCTTTAGCCAGCGGGTGGTGGTTGACTGCTGAAACAAACTCCATCTGTCGTTGTGGAAGTTGATAGCTTAAATAAATTCAAGGAAGAACTGGACAAACTTTTAGGGCAAATGGATGTGTGAAATGGTAATTTTTTTCTTGGCTGTTGCTGTATAAGCTTGCTTTCTTGCATCATATGCCTCTACTGATGCTAATGCCACTCCATGACTGCCATGCTTTTCAGACACCAATGTAAAGAATCATGAACTCTGGTAAAATATAAGAATTATTTTTTTTATCAAATGAAAATCAAGGACTTGATCTGTAAAGGCACTACAGAAAATGTCAGGCTTGTAAAACTTAATTATGAGAAGGAAATTGTTGGCCAATGGTAAAGAAAATGGAAGTTTTTCATGAATGTGAATAGGGGTTCACATCTGGTGAGTATGGGCTTAGCACACCCAGGGTTCTGAGCTGGATATCATAATTCTTCTCTTTCTTGGTGATTTCCTTATACTTCTCTCTCTCTTCTGAGGGTAACTTGGAAATTTTTTTTTGGCTGGTGCAACATAAGCCTCAGGCTTCCTTGCACCATATGGCTAATAATAATAAGAAGAAAAGAATCAGGTCGGACCCTTGCATAATGAGTACAGAAAGACATAAAAATCTCAGCTGAAGTTGCAGATTGAATTGAACAGGATATTTACATACAGAAGACATTGAATGGTGAGGTGAAACTGAGATTGAAGCTGGTAAGCAACATTTTTTTTAACTTAAAAGTAAGGAAGGTTCCTGGAGTTTTTTAATATCATTAGTAGGGAAAATGATGCAAAAACACAAATTTATATATCAATGCAAAAAAAGAGAAAATTACAAATCTTTTCTGTACACCCCCTTTACCCTTCCATAAAACTACTTCCTACCCGCTTCCAGAACAACATATGGAAGTATGTTCCAAAAATCAATGATTCTCTGGTTGAAAGGCAAATTTTCACACATCTATCCTACGACCATCCTTTTTTCAATTTATATCCTCTTATGTATGATATATGAGAAAGAGTAAAGATGCCATCAGTATTTACATTGCTCAAGCTATTTAAAGCCTTAAACACTCCAATCGAGGGTTGCCTCATAGTTGTCTAGTTTTCAAGTGTTGCAATTTGCACAACTGAAATTTTTCTTTGTCTACGAGTATCCTTTTGTGCCCCTAATTAAGCTTGTTGCTCTTCTCTGCATACATTCCAACAGATCCATATCCTTCATAAAATCAGGCTTCCAGATGTATATGCAATACTCAAGATGCAGTCTAACATTGTTTTATACAATGAGATAATCACCATCTTGTCCCTGTTGGCAGAATTCCTTTATATCATTAAAACAGTCATTAAGTTGTCCTGGCAGTCTGTCTGCACTGATCAAAAACTTCATCAACTGTACCATTATCCATAGTTATTTTTTATACTCCACTACTTTGAGTGTGATCTCAACCACTTGATGTTATTCTGAGATTACTACTATATGTATTCTAGTTTCTTGTCTGTTTATTGTTGGGGTTTAGGCACATCAGTGACTTAGGCAATATTGCACTGTGTACATTATGTCTGCAAATTGTGTGGTCTGTCAACCTGCCTGTTTGTTGGAGAAAATCCCAGGTTTCAGGGAGAAAAACCATGTTACCCTTGCCTGAAACCAGCCATGCTGTGAAAGAGCCCTATACAAATTCGTCAATGGGATTCGAACTCTGGGTCTTTTCTATTCCATGTGGGAAGCATTGCGATTCTACTTACTGTGCTACCTGTGAAAGCATACATATGCAGTACCTTGCATTTATCAACACTACATCTTAATTGACACTTTTCAGCCTGTATGTCTGAATTTGACAGAATAAATTAAGTAATTTTGAGGGGGACGGTAAGCCATTGAACTGTAAGATTTATTATTGGGTCAATAATTATTGCATCATTGGACTCAAGAGAGAGATTCCTCTAGACTGGAGAAGTGCCAATGTACTACCAGTATACAAAGGTGGTTATAATAGCAAAGTGGGTAACTACTGAGTGGTCAGTCTGATTTCAGCTGTAGAGAAAATCGTGGAAACAATGGTTGTGTGTAGTACAGTCATCTAGATAGAAATAGAATTCTGAAGGAAACACAGTTTTGTAAAGGGTAAAGCAGTAACCAAGTGGTTAACTATTTTCCGTCACAAGCTGGATTTAGGAAATAATTTTGACATTTTTTGGATTTTAACCAAGCATTTTATCCCATCCAGCACAATAAGTTTTTACTGTTCACTGTTTAAGCTGAAATGTGTTCAGATTGCAGGAAAGGTATATGGGCTAACTTAAGAAACAGGATCCTTCAAGGATCACTAGTGGGGCTAATGTTGTTTCTGATTTTCCCAAACGAAACTAACTAATACAGTGTCAAAATTTTACAGATGATTTCAAGACTGAGAATAGCTAATAAACTGTGCAAAAAAAACCTGGAGAACAGCAATTCCAAAATAACATGCACTGAGTGGGTTGAATTTAAAAAGTAGATAAAGAAAGAGAAAGTGATTCAGAGGTTACATTACAAGTAGACAAAGTTCATCATTCAGTACAGACCAGTGACAAGGAGGTCATAATCCTATCAATCAATCCTTATCATCACTATAAAATCCCATTGTTAATAAAGGAGGTAGTAGCCTTTGTAAGTTTGTGTTATTTTATCACTTTGAATTTTATCAGTATATTTCATTTTATATTAAATATAGTTTTATCTTTTTTTTAACCTGTATCTTTTTTTTATTATTATTTTTTTTTTTATTAAAGCCTTTAGAGAAGTGCCTGTGTACTACCTGTGTAAATATACAGATGGGTTTATTTATTACATTTATTATGAGTGCCTATTTTCCAAACCCCCACAGCCTATTTGAAGTCCCTCTAACATGTTGGTGTAGGAAATGGTCATCCAGTAAATCCAGAAAGTTCTACTACTGTGTGAATGACTAACCCACAAGTTCCAGTCAATATTTGGATAGTTAAAATTCTCCATTATGGGCCATCCTATTTGACTGTATAGCTGTTCATCATACTCATCACAATCATTTGGTCTATAACATACTCCTAATATAATTTTTTATTTCTTAGTGCTTATTTCACACCAAACTGACTGAACATCATGGTGGCAACCTAATCAACTGAGTGCACTGCCTTCAATTGTGTTTCTTAACCAAAACACAATCCTCCCATCCTTCTGTCCTATCTGTCTTTTTTGTACACATTGTATTCATCACATTCAAATTCTGCATCTGCTTTGTCTGAGTGGCACCATTTCTGATACCCCATAATGTCTGCATTTCACGACTTAACTAATATTTCCTATTAATTGAATTTATGTACTATGCTCTGTTAACTTTAGTGTATAAGATATTAGTATATAAGTGTATTTTCTTGCTGCATGAGGACCCAAAGCAGGCTTTGTAATCCCTGGAATCTTGCCTTACAGGTTGCTGTATGTTCCAATAGAAGCTCTTCAAAACTGAGTGGCACTATAGTATAATACATAATATAAATATAATAGTAATAAAAAAAGAGGCACTGGCCTGGTATCTTGATGCAGAGTCAACAAGTATGATTTAGCTTTATATCTTAGATCTTAACTACTGATAAACACAAGATTTAATATCTCTCTCCAACTATTACTGTAAAGTTACAAAAAACAGAACACATACACAGCAAAAAATACAAAGAACAAACTAAGTAAGTACAGTATCTAGATATCTATAATGTTATATTATTGTATAATGCATTTATCTTAACCTATTTTTTATAGTTTTGGTAATGTTCTGCCTCCCATTGATCTGTCACCTAATTACTGTAAATGCCATGTGTTATATAATTTTTATATAACACATGGCATTTACAGTAATTAGGTGACAGATCAATAGGAGGCAGAACATTACCAAAACTATAAAAAATAGGTTAAGATAAATGCATTATACATGCCTTATAAATCATTTAACATCTCATTCAGCAGAAATGTTGAATGAAATTTTTCATTCAATATTTTTGCTCTACCAGTTTCATCAAAAATCTTGAAGACAATCACTGAAGATCAGTGCCAGATTAAGACACAGCTAGAAGAGCCCTTGCCTGGGGCACCAAAATTTACAAAATTGTGAAAAAAAAAAAAAAAAAAAATTTAATATACAGTAAACCCCCGCTATTCACAGGAGTTACATTCCTGCGAAATGTCGCGAATAACGAAAACGCGAATACTGAGTTATGGCTCCCATAGTAATAAAGGGGTTCCGTTCCAAAGTATGAAATATATAAGAAAAACTAGTCTAAAATTTTGTCTATGTACCTTCATATTATGACTATGTACATAGTGAAATGCAAGCATATATAATCGAAATGAAAATAAGAAACAATTTAATATTAAATGTAATATTTATTAGAAATTTCAAACAAATCTTTCAAACAAGTGCCTTTGCTAGCTAAAAAACTTATCCCGCCAGTGCTATCACCGGTTTCGTTAAAGTGTTGATAAAGGAGTTTTGCCTTTTCACGAATGATGAGTGAACTTAACGGAATTTTATTTTGAGTTCGGTCTTCTATCCACATTTAAAGATTTAAAGCTTTTTCCATTTTTTCTAATTTAACATCACGAGTTACAGAGCAAATTTTTGAAGCAATTATCGCGTTTTCACGGACACTACGGCAGATTTTTTCTTCCAATATTCTGATTGATCGTACCGTTGACTCATTGATTTTATAATGTTTTGCCACTGAGGAGACACTTTCACCATTAGAAATTTTGTCTAATAGCTCAATTTTATTCGCTAATGTCATCACCTTCTTTGATCTTTTCACATTTCCCTTGTTATTCGTAGCGATATTTTTGTAGGGGTTAGAAAGAACTTGTCCACAATAAAGTCACTTTCTTCCGTTAACACACTCGAAAAAGTCTGTTTTACACTGCAAAACGGTAGATTTATCATTTTTGTAAGCATATTAATTTATAAATTGATAAATTTATTCAATTTATAAGCATATAAATTAAAAGCAAACGACGAAACCTTCCATGACAAGCGCATAACACATACTGAACAAGGATTAGCGAGAAACATCCAGGCTTACGATTTTGTCACCCCTCTCCCCCCACCCACTGAGCTCTGTTTTGACTGGGAAAGATAATTTTAGCCACGCCCATGTTTTTTTATGGCGGAAAATATTCACGGCGCTTTAAAATTCACATTTTTTCAGGTTTCATTTTATATTAAATCGCAATCGCGAATACGTGAAACCGCGAATACAGATACTGCAGATAGTGGGGGTTTACTGTATATCCTTAGTAAAAGGGCGTAGAAAAATCTTTCTGGCTAGGGGTACAAAAAATACTGTGGTCTGGCACTGCTGAAGATGCTTTTTAAAAATGTGCAACTGAGCAAATGATTTCCTTGATGTGATCATAATGGATAAGGAATTTTGCTTACTTTTCAACTTATTAAAGAGAATTAATATGATGCCAACATTAACAATTTTATCTGCATGATACTTATATCTACTGGTACCATTAATTACTTTGATATTTTTTGTTCACCTTTCCTCCCCTAAACAATATATTCAAATATCAAAGCGAGCAACAAAATAAAAATACAGAGAGAAAAATACTATGCCTTTCTATGCATTTCGTTTTGAATGGATGGCAGCATAAATTATTTTGCATACAATGTTTGCCATTCTGTATGTTACATCACAAGTGTCAAATTCAGGAGGCTTGTGAATTGCAAAAACACTTCTTGAGGTTGGGACTAATGATGCATAAACAGTTCTTGTGGGGGCCTCACAGGCAGTGTGAGTATGCACACTGCATACCACTGGCATTACTGAGAAAAATATATTACATACTTTCACTTGCACAAAAAAATACACAATCTCACGACCATCAACATTTATTGGTGTTTGTATAAGTTAGGAATTTTATTTACATCTTATATTAGTGCAATGGCTTTATGTATCACTATTTATCATTATTTTCATAAGTTTAACTCTGTTAACCTGTAAAAGCTAGCAACATTTTGGGAGGGTGGCTTGGTTTGGTTTGGTTATGGTTTTTATTGGCACATTAGCTACTAAGGCTATAATGCGCCAAGACCAGGTCATTTATAAAAATTTTTAAATTTTCAGTGACCTAATTAGTTAGGTCACTATGTCAAAAGGTATAACAAATATATAAGAGAAAAATGTAAAAATTTTATATACGAGTAAAAATATTTATTGTTTTTAAAAAGCTAAAAACAGCAGACACATTGTCATTGTCAGATAAAATCTGACTGAGTGTATACGGCTCAGTCAGATGGTTAAAAGCGGTTAAATGGATATTGGTAAAATCTGGACATTCAATTAAAATGTGTCTAATTGATAAAATTGTGCCACAGGACTCACACATAGGAGGGTCATCAGCCCTCAGCAAAAAAGAATGAGTCAAATGACTATGTCCTATGCGGGTCCGGGCAAGAACAACTTTCTCCTTATGATTCCTGCGCAGACTAGACTGCCACGGTTCAATTACAGGCTTCATACGATACAGTTTATTCCCAGTCTGTCCATTCCACAAATCCTGCCATTGGGAATGTACCTTCTGCTGTATTGTTTGCCTGTAGTCTGTATAGGGGACTGACAGGCAGCGATTATTATTGGGGACTGCTGATTTGGCTGCAGTGTCAGCCAAATCATTTCCCCTGGGAGGGTGGCTGTACAAAAAATGTCAAGTGACACAAACAGCCTACCAGTTTGATATGTCTATTGTAGACCTTTACTGCCAAAAAATTAGTTTGACATAAAAACTAATGGAGTTGATGGAATATACCCTGTAATCTTAAGGGAGGCGGCAAGTGAGTGCATTGAACCATTGAGGCTAATTATGCGAGCATCACTAGACTCTGGGGAGATTCCCTTGGATTGGAAAAGTGCAAATGTATCTCCCATACATAAGGTTGGCTCTAAAAGTGAAGTTGGAAATTATCAACCTGTCAGTCTGACTTCAGTAGTAGGGAAAATCATGGAGGCAATGATCAAGGGTGGAATTCAGGATCATTTGGATCGAATTGAAATTCTCAAGGATACTCAGCATGGTTTTGAAAAGGGAAAATCATGTTTAACAAATCTGGTTCGCTATTTCGAAAGGGTCACTCACGTGCTGGATTTAGGGAATATTTTCGACATTGTTTATTTAGATTTCAGCAAAGCTTTTGACTTGGTCCCACATGAGCGGTTGCTTTATAAGCTGGAACAGGTTGGAATCACTGGGAAAATCCTTAGATGGATAGCAAGATGGCTTCAGGGCAGGAGGCAGATGGTTGTGATAAATGGTTATTCCTCAGATTGGGTTGATGTAAGAAGTGTGGTTCCCCAAGGATCAGTATTAGGACTACTGTTGTTTTTAATTTTCATAAACGACATCGACGAACGGATAGAGGGCGTGATGTCTAAATTTACGGATGCTGTTAAAATTGGTAGAGTAGTTAATGATCACTGTCAAGCTGAGCTTCTTCAGAGAGACCTAGATAGACTTCAGGAATGGTCAGAAAAATGGCAGCTATGCTTTAATCCAACAAAGTGTAAGGTATTACACCTGGGAAACAGTAATCCCAAAATAACTTATTCACTTGGTGGAGTTCAACTAAACCCAGTACTGGAGGAAAGGGACTTGGGTGTTACGATACGGTCAGACATGAAATTCTCTGAGCATTGTAAACAGGTTGCAAGGAAAGCCCATGGTGTCCTATTGATGATCTATCGAACTTTTGCAAGTAGAGATAGGGACGTGATAATCCCATTATATAAGGCTTAGGTTAGACCACACTTGGAATACTGTGTTCAAGTATGGAGACCGCACCTAAAGAAAGACATCGAGCTTCTTGAAAGGGTGCAAAGACGGGTAACTCGCCTGGTGAGATTGGCAAAAGGGCGTACTTATGAAGAAAGACTTCGAATATGTGGGTTGCAGAGTTTGGAAACTAGACACCTTAGAGGAGTTTTGATTGAGGTGTTTAAGGCTCTGAGAGGTATCAGTAAAATGAATGAGGATGAAATTTTCAAGATTATAAATGATGCTAGAACTAGGGGACATAAATTCAAGTTACGGGGGGGAAATGTTTAGATTGGACTGCAGGAAGTTTTATTTTAGCCAGCGAGTTATAAATTACTGGAATAAGTTGCCTTCGTGGGTGGTAGAGGCCGACAGTTTAGGAAAATTCAAAGGTCATCTGGATAGCACTTTCGGGTAAGGGAAGCGCATAGGATGATAGGTTTAATTTCCTTTTTTTTTATTAATTATTATTTTTTTTTAATTTATTTATTTTTATCATTGTTTTGCTCGGATTTTATTTTATTTTATTTTATTTTTTTGGCTGGTGCAGCATAAGCCATAGGCTTTCTTGCACCATGCGGCCATTAATAATACTAATAATTTGTTTTGAAAGGAATAAAAGCATGAATATTATTAAACATGAATGATTTTTTAGTTATGTATTGTATATTTTAGTTATATGTATAATTCTACAATTTATGTTGTTTTTTTTGCTGTATCCATGCTTGAGCCAAGCCCTAAAAATCTGTATGGATGGCAATAACTGGTGCAATGAGAGAGAGAGAGAGAGAGAACAATTTACTTCTCTCCAATAAATAATAAGCTGCACTTCTATAATATAAATGTGTAAGATATAAAAGCAAGTGAAGTTACAGCTTTAGTTTGTCAGTAATAAGTTATATACTATATAATTTTTTTTTACAAAATATATCTGAGTCATTTGTGTCAATATGTAGGCAATTAAATAAGAAACAGGATTGAGACAAAACATGTTAAAATTTGAAGCAAATGGTCAGTAATTTACATATCAAAAACTTACAGAAAAACAGTACTTTCATCAACTGAAGAAAGCATTTCGAACTGATTACACAACTGTGTCTCATCTTCAGAATTTGATAACTCTGTAGGCTTCTTTTGTTGTTTAAGTTTATTTTCTTTAGTTGTACTCCTGTTGGAACTATTTTTCTGTTTCTTTTTTTTCTGAAGAAACTGTCTGTCAGTCCTAACTAGGCAATTCTCCGGCAAGCCAAGAAGTAAATGAGATTGTAAACAAGAAAATAAAACAGCAAGAGAAGAATTTCGAACAAACAATTCTGATATGTACAGGTCGGGATAGGGCCTTAAAAGCAGTTCTTTTGTAAGATTATACATTATGGTCCCATTAAAACACTTATGTATCTTTGGGTTTGGAAATGGATTTTCAAGCAATTTATTTAAATACATAGTAAACAAAAGACAAGTTTGTAACTGGCTATAAGAGTGTACAACATTTAACAAGAGAGGTTTTGCATTATTATGCTGTGGTTTCTGGAAGAATTTCTGTAGGTTTTCATATGCTTTTCTTGCATCACTACAAGTAGTTTGACTTATTAATGTATCAATATGGAGTTTATCAACACTGTACTCCTTTTCAACAATCCCTGTTGCCACTGCATGACCACTATTGTTACACTGACAAAACATTGCATTTTTTAATTTTTCTTTCTTTATATTAGCTACTTCTGAATGGGAATATATCACTGTCAAAAGGATTATGCATATCACAAGTGCATTAAAAAAATCTTCAGTTGCTTTTGGAGAAGAGTTTTTCATCCAATAATGTATGGCAATAGCTAATAACTGTAGAATATCAGGAAATTGTGAAACATATTTATCATCTGTACCTAAAACAGCTAATAGCAACTGTCTCTTCAAATTTATTTTCATATTTGCAATGCTTTCTAAGTTTGGCAATTTTCCATACTGAGCAATGTTATGTACAGGCTCAATATGTTCCCTCTGAAAATCTTTATTTTTCCTATCATATTCCTCAATATAATTTAACCTAACTTTTTGTTGTTCATTTGAGATTCCATGTTTCTTCGCTTCTTTATCTTGTAATGTTAAAATTCCATATATTACTTTTCTAATAGGCAAAGAGCAAAAATAACTACTAGGAGCTGTAAAGTTTTCTACTTGGCTCAACAAAAATACACGATGTAGCCCTACAGCATTAAGTAGGAATGGAGGCAATAATGCACGATGAAAGTTCATAGAAAATGACTGTGCTAAAACTTCATCACCATAAGATAATAACTTTGAATTACCAAATGTGACTTGGTCATCATTTATTTTCTCATTAGTCAAGCAGTGGATTAAATTTGTGCTGCATCTATTATAATTATTTACGGTATCATAAATAAGTTTCTGAATATCATCTCTTTTACGTTTCTTTACATGATTAAGTACAAGTTCTACAGCATCTTGCAAACAATGATTCTGCAACCATGCTAATAGGCCAATCATTCTTGTATGTCTCTTGCTAATTTTCAGTTTTTTTGACTTCACTTTAGGAAGATGAATATTTGAGAAGAATGTTTCGAATGTAGAAATTTGAACAAAATCATTTCCAATAAGTGTTCCAAAGAGAGGCAATACTGATTTGTCAATGCCAGAAAAATAAGACAGAAAATTATCAATGAAATATATTTGACAATTAATATAGCTGAACTGCTTTCCTTCTACTTCATTCTGAATAGTAATTTCAACAAAATCTGACCTGATAAATCCGTGTTTAATATCAAATATATAAAAATCACTGTCTTGACTGATAACAGGACACTGAAAATAATTAGCCAATGCCACAATTTCATTATCTGCTTCATAGCTACACTGGGCATGTGAAATGCCCATCTCTTCTACGATGGCTTTAAAAACTTCATGAGCAAGAACTGGAAGCAATTTTTCAGAAGAATTTCCAAATTTTGATATCTGCTGACTAACTGAAAGTCGCTGCCTGTATCGTGCCTGTGTAGTATGAAGTTTTCTCTCTGAAACATCATGTCCACCATCATAAATAATAAATGGCTTAATATTGCATTCTACAAGAGCTGAGAAATATTCCTTGATAGTTGTGGCAAACCTGAAAAGTCAAGAAAACTTATAATTACTAATCACAAAATTGATTAGATAAAAACAACTTAAAATGCTTATTTATACCTACTATATAAATTTATATAGTTTTCAAAATATATAAGAGCAATAAAGCTCAATCCCTCCTACTTTAATACTATTTGTAAAATATAGAGATTAACTCATACCTTTTTATAGGAAATGCTTCGGCCCGACGCTCACATCAAATTAATCCAATTAATACATTATATAAAACTAAATTTATGACACGATATTATGGTTTTAAAATTGTTAATATATAGGGGTTTCTTAAAAATAATCATGTATTCCATTTCCATGATCTACTCACTGCCAAAAGGAAGAGCAAAGCAAAGCTGATGAACATCAACCCACTTAAAACTAAACCATCCAGCAATAACGTCAAATTTACTAAAATATTATAGACTAAACTTCTTAATAAGGGACAAAATTATTTTGGGATGGTCCGCGCTCACAAGAAGTAAAGTGACACTTAGCAATCTGCTTATACTAATAATAAGATTCAATTTAGCGTACCATGACGAGATTATTTTTATTAACCAATGCAAATAATGTTATTTACACATGCGCATAAATTTCGGACTTGTGGACCTTTATGTGCATGTATAAATAACATTATTTGCATTGGTTAATAAAAATAATCTCGTCATGGTACGCTAAATTGAATCTTATTATTAGCATAAAAAGAGAGTGGAGTTAAAAGAGCATGGAGTTAAGAGAGTAGAGAGAAGTTAAGTGTCACTTTACTTCTTGTGAGCACAGACCACCCCAAAATAACTTTGTCCCTCATTAAGAAGTTTAGTCTATAATATTTTAGTAAATTTGACAATTGTCTTCAATTTTCAGTCCATTATTGCTGGATGGTTTAGTTTTTAGTGGGTTGATGTGCATTGGCTTTGCTTTGTTCTGCCTTTTGACAGTGAGTAGATTATGGAAATTGAATACAGGATTATTTTTAAGAAACTCCTATATATTAACAATTTTTAAACCATAATACTGTGTCATAAATTTAGTTTTATATAATGTATTAATTGGATTAATTTGATGTGAGCATCGGGCCGAAGAATTTCCTATAAAAAAGGTATGAGTTAATCTCTATATTTTACAAATTTATATAGTATATAAATTTATAAAATTGTAAAATTTTATATAAATTTTATGACTATAAATTCATTGATTTAGATATCATAAAATATAAATAAATTGCAGTATCATAAAATTTAGATAAATTGTATGACTATAATTATTATAATGAAAGCACTCATCCACTATATCAACAATGAATCTCAAAAGAAACTATTAAATCACTACCATTTTTGTTTCCTATGGGACATCAATATACTGTGTGAAAGGCTATAAGTGGGATGAATAGTCAAATACAAAATTAGACACTTGATTCAAAATAACATGGAGGCAGTCTAATTTTTAAAAATTTTGACTAAAAACATGGCTATACAGGTGAAGGTAAAAAAAAAGTTTTACGTACTTTCCCATCGTGAAATAAATTTTCTGGCGATATGCAGTAAGTGTTTCAGAACAAGTCTGAGGATCAACATGAGTACAAAGTTCCAACTGTACACATGGGATAAAACATTACTGAAGTGTATGTACAAAAGAAAAGAATACAGATGGACTTGGGTGAATGATGAAACCGTAAAATGTGCTAGTCAAGCTTTTCTAAAAAGTCCAAAACAAGTAAACAAAAGGGTCATCCTGTAGATTAGTGTACTCCATCAACAGACAATAGAAAAAATTCTTTCAAAATTATGAGGCCCTACCATTTTGTCCATGTAATGGTCACATCCATCATAGATTTCTAGGAAGTAACCATAAGTGTAATAAGGCTTTGCCTTTTGAACGTAAAATGAGTAAGAATGAAATATTTTCAGCT
Source organism: Mastigoproctus giganteus (assembly GCF_048544385.1). Classification (NCBI taxonomy): domain Eukaryota; kingdom Metazoa; phylum Arthropoda; class Arachnida; order Uropygi; family Thelyphonidae; genus Mastigoproctus; species Mastigoproctus giganteus. The sequence goes on along the minus strand of NC_143576.1, from coordinate 211,780,680 downwards.
TTCATGTACTGTATTTAACAATTTTGTACTGTATATGTAAAATGTAGCACATAAAGTATAAATTTAGTGACAGGTACTATCATGTACACATGGTAGAAATCACCTTTATCTAACAGGAGTGATTTCTGTTTAGAATAGCTTAATTAATTTATTTCTTGGAAGATATGATTTTCTTTTCTTTCCAGTTATTTCTAGTGACAAATAAGTAGCTTTCTGATAATTTTACTACAGCTGCATAAGGTTGCCCCAGTTGTCATAAATTTTTGAGATTGGACATTTTATTTTTTGGAACATATCCTCTTGTTATACATTACAGTTACAGCAAAATCACTCCAGATTTATGAACTTTTTCTTGATGAAGAGGTTTCTGCTTAGTTACAGTGCAAATTTACTTGTAGAAGACAAATGAGTGGAGGGGGGGAGAATAATGAATTCTAAGCATGAATTTTAAGTATTACTTCTGTGATTGTGTATTTTTATTTAAACTATATAATATATATATATATTTTTTTTTTTTTTTTAAATACACAATTTCAAAGCTGCTCTAGTCAACTGTAGTGCTATAATGATTTTTTCTCTCAAAAACATTCTTGTGTACTCATATATATTGGTGTCAGGACATACATCCTACACAAATCTTATAGTTACCCCATTTATCATGCTTTTTTTGGGATTGCACATTTAATTTTTTGAAATGCATCCTCTCATTATATCTACAGCAAATCACTCCTCATTTATGAACTTTTGCTCTAAACACAACTTTTCAGGAATGCATGATATTCAGATGTTTCTATAATATAATAAGGCATTCAAGAATATTTATATGTATCTGACTGCATATCTTAAAAGCAAAATATCTATTCACAGAGATTTTTCAGTTAGGTACACATGGTCCTATGTAATATGCAAATAAATTATATTCTTATTGTTTGTTTTAGCTATAAAGAAGAAAAGCTACCAATATATTTTGGTAACTTTTCAGAATTTTTTTGAATAATCATTAAATGAAGTATACTCCCTGTTATGCATGGTATACTTGGCACATTCAATAGCAATTACTAAAAACTGAATGTTCTGAAAATTGCAAAATTTTAACTGATAACAATTTCAGGTGAAGAAATTTAAAGGTGACATATTTGATATATAGGGTGTTTCAAAAGTGATGGTCAATAATTTAAAGGTGAACTGCACAGACTACAATATGCAAAAAAGCCTAGTAAACATAGGTCCTTAAGTGAATCATTTTCGAGATATTGCACATTTCTAGTTGGGATCCACCACTGACTTGTTTGTTTAGGTTAGTTTATGCTTATTCTTTCCCTTTTCCCTCTTTCAATGCTCTGAGATGTAGCAGGCATACTAGTACTTGTCAAAGGATAGTCAACATGGAAAAAGATTGCAGCAATGAAGAGTATGCGGACATGCACTTCATGTATGGTAAAGCCAACAGCAGTGCATTCGAGGCTGCACGTCTGTACCAAGAAGCATTTCCCCGTCGAAGACAGCCCAACAGGCTCACATTCATCAGGGTACATCAACACCTTAGAGAACATGGGCGCTTCGCACATGGAGTACGAGCAGTTAGGCCCAGAAGCATAACACCTGATGTTGAGGAAAGGGTGTTAGAAAGAATAGAACAAAATCCAGGAATTTCGACAAGGAGGGTTGCTTTGCAAGAGTGTGTACTGAGTCATAGCAGTGTGTGGCAAATTTTACATTGCCCTACCATATCCAGTGTGTACAAGGTCTCAGCAATACAGACTATCCTCCCAGAGTGAACTTCTGCCAGTAGATGCAACAACAGAGTGTCCTGAACCCCCAATTTCTAAACAACATTTTGTTCACTGACGAAGCTGGGTTTACTTGTGATGATATTTTTAATTTTCATAACTGTCACATTTGGTATAACGAAAATCCTAATGAAATTCACGGGTCACGACATCAGTAACGTTTCTTATTGAATGTCTGGGCAGGACTACTATGAAACTGTCTAACTGGACCACACTTTCTGCCAAACAGGTGATCTGTACCTTCAGTTCCTGCAGAATGTTCTTGATGATAATAATATTCCACTTCAGCAAAGCCAGAGCATGTGGTTTATGCATGGTGGTGCACTAGCACATTTTTCTGGAGTTGTGACTCTGTATCTAACTAGAAGGTATGGTCAATGGTGGATAGGTAGAGGTGGACCTGTAATGTGGCCTCCCAGATCACCAGACTTAAATCCTATGGATTTTTGTATCTGGGGCCATGTAAAAAGCTTGGTGTACACTTCTGACATTAATACAGTTGAAGAATTGCAGCGTCGGGTTGAAGGAGCCTTTCAGCAAATCAGAAATGACCCAGTAATGCCTGAGGATTCGCAACTCAATGCAGAGAAGACTACAAAGCTGTGTACAGATGCAAGGACAGCATTTTGAACTTTTGTAACATCCTGTAACATGTAACATCTGTAAAATCCTGTGGTGTTGAAACCAAAAATTAAAAATGTATTATCTTATGTTTAATAAAACCACCCTTAGCAAAGGATTCACAGCTTTTTGCTAAACAGAAAATGTGCATTATCTTGAAAACAGTTCACTGGGACTTTTGCTTATTTTAGTTTGCACTTTTCACCTTTAAATTATTGATCACCATTTTTGAAACACTGTATATAAAAAGAGTTGTGAATACCTAGAAAAAGGAGCTGAACCATTCAATAAATTCAAATTTATGGAATAGATGTTTTTAAAAAATACACCAGTTTGGGAGGAAATACCAAATATTACTGATCTCGCCTTATTATTTAGTCAGTTTTCTTTGCATAAAAATTTCATTTTAGAAGAGTTGAAAGATGAAAGCTTAAAGAACTTGTTATGGTTGGTAAGCATTAATTTTTCCAAAGCAGACATCAGAAATCAAAATATTATCTGGCTTCCTCTTTGCCATTCTGACACACAATGGAAATGTTGAAAGAATATATTTCAAATTTCACAAATAATCACATTCTTCTCAAATTACATCTGAGAAAAATCTATAATTCATTTATGATTTTATTTTATAATTTATAACCTACTATCAATCACACTGAAAAATATTTATATATATATTTTTGGGAAATTTATTTTCACTAAATATAGTTTTAACATATCACATTAAACTTACACATTACTAACACATTATACTTATTTTACTAACACATTATATTATTACTAACACAACACATTATACTTAAACGATGCCGTTCTCAGCTATTTTAGAGTTTGCTGCATACATGATGTTCTTGCACTAACTTGTATATTAGAAACTAACTTACATAAAAAATATCAAGCACAATAGTTATTTCTGAAGATCTTACTGCCATTATTAAACTTTTAAAATTATAAGTTGATATTTAAAAAAAAAAGTTTAAATATATTTAAAGTAATAAATAATGTATATTTAATTAATGTAACAGGTTAGCACATTAGCATAATTTTTGTATGTAAATGGATCACTGAAATGGTAAAAATGGCATCATTTTATTGTATCTCATATTGTGAATACCTTCACAACGAGTTACCTGATATTGCACTACCTCAAATAAGCAATGCTTCATCAGCGAAGACTATTGTTACTTATTCTCGGTGGATACCACCACCACCACCCAGATGGCCGTTTCAAGGCTTTTTGGCCTCTCATTAGCAGGTGGACAGGTACCCTGGTGTTGCAATAAGTGACACCCCAGTTACGAGTATAACTTCACGATATGAGAACACCAGATAGTGTGTAACAGTATAAACTGAAAGATATTTTTAGGGCCAAAGCCTCAACTCATGGAGAATTCACTTAACATAACAGGTTAGTGCATTAGCATAATTTTTGTAAGTGAATCACCAAAATGGTGAAAATGGCATCATTTTATTGTATTTCATATTGTGAATACCTTTACAACACATTGCCTAACATTGCACTACTTCACCAGTGGAGAAGAGAATAGTCTTCTCCACTGGTGAAGCGTTGCTTATTCGAGATAGTGCAATAACAGGCAAATCGTGAAGGTATTTACAATATGAGATACAATAAAACGATGCCATTTTCACCATTCTTGTGATTCACTTACGTACAAAAATGATGCTAATGCACTAACCTGTTATGTTAAGTGAATTCTCTGTGAGTTGAGGCTTTGGCCCTAAAAATTTTTTTCAGTTTATACACCACACCATCTGGCATCTCTTATATTGTGAAATTATACTTCAAAACTGGGAGAAGTGTTCTGAGGTTAAAAATTAATTTTAACTTCAGAGCACTTCAAAACAGCTTAAATTATAGCCGATAAATTAAGTTTCCTTCCTTTCTTATACAAACCTGTCATAATCTCCTCCATATCTGCAATCTATCTTAGAGGTGAAATACAGCATATGAATAAGATTATTTCCATCTATAACTACATTTGTATCATGTAGTTTGTGAGGAACCAAAAGTCCAGGATTCAAGTCAAAAAACGTACTCAATCCACGGATTCCCATGTTTAAAACATTTAGCTGAAAAAATAAAATAAAATAAATAATAAATTAACTCAATATAACATACTGATTTTATGTAGTAAGAATTCCTATAACAGAAATCTGCCATATCGCTCACCAGTGAAGAATTACTGAGCAATATGTCAGTGGTAAGTAAAAACAAAAATAACATGTTATTTTTGTTTTTAAACAGGCAATAAAAGAATAAACAGGTAAATAATAATAATAATCATTATCAAAACAAGAAGCTATTTTACATATATAATAATAGCAGAGAGATGTAATATTGGAGTTGAATGGCAATATTCCATATGCAGATAACATAATGTAGCAAGTATGAAGGTAGTGCACTATTGTGCTGGAATTTAAAGTAAAAAATTGACTAAATGGCAGTTGCTGCTCTTTGAAGTACAGGCCGAATGATAATATAAACCACATACTCAACAGTAAAAGACCAAAACAGAGTAATTAAAAATTGAATAGAGTAAGCAAGAAAATAAAGGGAGAGAAGGGAGATACCACCTTTAACAGTGGACTGTCGAGGTTTCAGTGTAGGGAAAAAATTGCATTGGATGTATTTACCTCCAGAGAGCAACTTGATAGCAGCAGCAACAAACAGGCTCCAGTGTTTCTGATGCTCTCAGTTCAATGTTATGCATGTATGGGTTAGAAAAGTTGTGCAGTGCAGGGAGCTGAATATCAGCTACTTTCACTTTTTTCATTATTTTGAATCCTAGAGTATCGCCTAGAATTGGGTACAAATGCTTCTGAAAAGCTCTATATACAGAAGGCATTTCAAAAGTATATGAAAAAAAAAAAAAAAATTTTTTTAAACCATATTCTATAGCCAAAAATGAGGGGAAGGGCACAAAAAGCCATACAAAAGAATACTATGCTTGTACAAACATGCATCCAATTTTGAAGGCTATGGAGCTATCTATGGCTTTATGAATTAAAAAAAAAAAAAAATGCATGAAATTTTGAATGTTAAAAATAAAACAAATAAAAATAAGCAGACATTTACCTAGTATGAATAAACATTTTATTAGGTATATGCTTATTCTTTCTTTAACTATTTTAATTGATTATTTACTTTTTAATTATTTTTATTATTTTTTACCATTCAAAATACCAGTCATGTTTTTAAAATTCAAAAAGCCATGGCTTCATAAATGCTTTGAATCAGATATATGTTTATATGATTTTTATTTTTCTTATTTTATAGCTTAATTTTTTGCATTTGATCAGAAAAACTGCATTTTTAGGAATACACAGACTGAGGCTATCAGCAGCTGCAAGCAGAGGTGAAAGTGATTCTTGCACTGCTTCTGTTGGGATATGGAGCAATCCAGAAAGCAAGGTGTCAGATTACAAAGCCTGCTGGAGGTCCCCCATGGAATTAGCAAATACATGGGACTGTGAGCAGACAATCCCATGTATTTGCATTATGTGGGAGTAGAAATGCATTATAAAGCAAACAACTGTAATAAGTATAAGGAAAAACTAAACAGAGTGGGTTAGTAAATCAAAATGTCTCTTAATGGAAGATTTTAACTTTCCAGATAATCACTGAAACTTGTGGGTTGGTAAGTCCCACAGCAGCAAGACATTTGTAGATTTATTTGATGATCTGTTTTCTACAGCAGCATTTTAGAGAGGCAATGAGACAGAGCAATATTCTTGATCTGATTATCAGCAGCAATTCTTCATGCATTAAGGATATCAGAAAAAAGAATCACTAGGTGGCAGTAATCACAGTGTACTGATGTAGAATTTACTTAAAGATGTAACTACCATCAAGGGCAAAAGGAAAGGCTTTTGCTTTCATGATGGTGACCATGATGGGCTCTAAGAGAGATTCTAAAATCATTCAGTGGGACCAACAGAGAATTCTAAATATAAAGCACTCAGGTAAGTAATCAAAGAAGCTGCTAGAATGTATCACAGAATAAAAATGCATGGGATGATTATAAATTAACAGGAAACACAAAACATGCAGTAAGTACACATTAGTCTGAAATCAAGTCACTAATGTGGTCTTATAATAATCTACCGTAGGCAAGCTAAGGCAGATAATGAAAAGTTAAAAATTCAAAAGAAAAGTAGCAGAGAATTGTTTGTTTATGTTAACTATAAGGAAAAGGATGAACCACATTGGTCCACTAGATATGAATGGAATAACTACTAATGACCATGTTTGGGATCCTGATGAGCTAAATAAATATAGGCATCTATATTCACCTATGAAAAGTTTTAAAGGATAAGAATACCAAAAGTACATTAAGTTATAACTGGGAGCTAAATGATTTTGTGATTATGAGAAGAAAGTGAATAAGCTAAAAAAGCTTGTTGAAGCTAAGAGAAGAAATAAGGCACCTGTAACAGATGGGCTCTACCCAATTATATTAAAAGCAGCAGCAAAGAGGTAAACCTTGCCCATAATTTTGAGGACATCCCTCAGGAGTCCTATGGATTGGAGATGTGCAAATGTCTCCCCAATTCACAAAGGGTGATCACAAGAAGTGAAGTAATTACAGATCAGTCAGCTTGACTCCTGTTTGTTTGTTTGTTGTTTTGGTTTTTAAGGAGCATTAGCAACTAAGGCCATATTGCTCCGGGTTATGCGGTGGTCATTCCCTGACCTTTCCGCATCCTCCGTATTTGGTGGTGACGGGCTCGAACCCCGGTTTAATCAAGAAGCGTGTGCTACGCACTGCAGCTCCTTCCCACCTGGCTACGGAGGCGCCTGCTTGACTCCTGTTTCAGGGAAAATAATGGCATCACTGGTTAAAGAAGTAATGCAGGAGCATCTAGACAGGATACAGTCATACAGACCTCACAGCATGGATTTGATAAGGTGTGATCTTCTCTGACCAATTTTATTGGATACTATGACACAGTAACAAAGGAACTAGATAAACAAAGAAACATCACTTAGATTTCAGAAAAGCTTTTGATAATATTCCACATAAAAAACTGCTGTACAAATTGCAGCAGTGTGGCATTAGGGGAAAGCTACTGCTATGGATAAAGGGATGGAATCAGTGGAAGAAGATAGATAGTGGTTACCAATGGGCACTACTCTTCTTAGACTAACATTATCAGTGATGGCCGCAGAATTCAGTGCTCAGCACATTGCTATTTATAATATTTATTAATGACAATGATGAAGGCACATGAGGCTTAACATTTAAGGTTGCTGATGACAAAGGTTAGCAGGGTGGTTAATGACAATAATCAAGGTATGCTACTCAGGGCCAGTTCTGGTAGGTGTGCAGTGCAGGCATGCATGCATGCAGGCGGCCAAATCCATAGGGTAGCCGATAGTGCACTTTAAAGAATAAAATTAAAATGCAATTTAATATTATTTTAATATAGTGGTCGGCGATGAAATAGCGAACGTGGCATTGTTAATAAATAATATTGTATTCTCTAAAGGCCCATTCACAATGAAAATTAAACATAAAAAAAAAACGTAACAAACGTAAACTTAAGAAGTCACACCAACATTCACAATGGGAGCATAAACATGACCGTAAACATATTTGGTAACCATGGAAACACAATGTGCTCTTCTTTCATACTTCAAAAAATTGATGTTTGCATGATAGAGCTGTGCAGGTTGTGGTTATAAATAATGATGAAGCATACATGTTAGGTGTTTTGTATCAGAAAACTTTAGAAGTGCAAGCACAGGCAATGCTGAGTGTAACATTAAACTTAATCATAAGATGATTAAGTTTAATCATAAAATGTTTAAATCATCAGTCTGGTGCTTTTTATCGCAAGCAGAAGAATGAAAGTGATAAGGGAAAGGAAAAATTACGAGGATCCACGCTGAAATTCGTAAAGTTGAACAAGGGTGACCCGACTGCATCACCGCAATTGCTTCGGAATTCATTTCAGACAGTAAGGACGAAATGGAAGGTGAAAAATCAAAGTGACAAGTTTGAAGTTCGTTTGAAATCGTGCCAAGAAATATCAGTGCCTTGATCAAGCTGTGGTGAGGATAATTTAGAAAATAATAATTGTGTTGAATTCATGGCCGAATATGATATAGGGGTTCCTTTTAGCTGGCCACCAATTTTTAATAATCAGTTATTAGAACTCATAATTCAGAAGGGACCTGTAATGACTCAAAATATGAAATTTCCTAAAGATTACAATGGAAGATCATTTTCTGCGTCGCGATATATGAGACTTTTACCTAATGGTGAAAAGGTTCAAAGAACTTGGTTAATCTATTCTGCAAAATCAAATAGTGTGTTTTGCTTTTGTTGCAAGTTGTTTGCTTTAAAGCAAAACAAAGTAACAGATAGTGAGGGGTTTTCAGATTGGCGACATTTAGTCACTCATTTATCACAGCATGAAACGAGCGTAGAACATATGCAAAATTGTAAAAAGTGGTATGAATTAAAAACACGCCTTGACAACAATTGTACAATCAAGAAAGAACAACAACGGTACTTTGAATCTGAAAAAAGACGATGACAAGTCATTATCGAAAGAATCATTGCAATTGTCCAGTTTTTAGCAGGGCAGTGTTTATCTTTCAGAGGTAAAAATGATAAATTTTATGAAACAAATAATGGAAATTTTTTAAAGACTATAGAAATGTTGGAAAAATTTGACCCCATTATCTCACAGCATGTCAATAACATAACACAATCTCAATCTGCTAAATGTCTTATACCTCATTACTTAAGCCATGCTTTTCAAAATGAAATCATATCTGTTTTAGCAAGTGGAATAAAGCCAACCGTGTGGGTAAAGTGCCTGCCCGACAACCCAAAGGTCGTGAGTTCGAATCCCGCCTCGGGCTTGGATATTATGATGGTGCTGTACTCTCCGGTTGGACTTCATGGCCATGATTATCCATGGATACTGGATGTCCAGTATCAGACACTACAGGGGAAGGTTTCTGTAATTATCTTTTAAGTGAACTCTTAACAGATTATGAATTAAATATTCAAGATATGCTTGGACAAGGGTATGATAACAGGCAAAATATGTGTGGTAAGCATAGTGGTTTGCAGAAAAAAAAAATTAGGAATATAAATCCCAGAGCCTTTTTTGTACCTTGTGCATCTCATTCATTGAATTTAGTTGTAAATGATGCTGCCAAAGTAACATTTGAAACAGTTAATTGTTTTAACATTGTTCAAGAAGTGTACATGTTTTTTTTTCTGCATCCCCTTACAGATGGGATATACTAAATCGTAATATCACTAGATTAACACTGAAATCTGTAAGTGATACAAGATGGGAGAGTAGAATAAAAGCAGTACAACCTCTCAGATTGCAATTAAATGAAGTCTTGAAAAGTTTAAATGACATAATAGATGATAGTTCCAGAGACATGAAAACAAAACATACAGCTCAATGTTTGTTAGATCAGGTTGCGTCTTTCAAGTTCATTTGCTCAGTCGTTATATGGAATGATATTCTGTCAAAAATTGATGTTGTTAGTAAAATGTTGAAGTGCCCTCAATCCAACATAAATGAATCTTTAATGTTTTGAATGAGCCTGTTAAATTTCTAAGTGCAGCCAGATCTAATGAGGCATTTAATAAATATATTAGGTATGCAAAAGTTTTAGCTGCAGAAGTAAATGTAGTGGTAGAATTTCCAGTTGTAAGAAGTAGAACTAAAGTTTGCCATTTTGATTATGAAAGTCCCAATGAACAAATCATAAATCCAAAAGAATTGTTTAGAATACAATTTTATCTAACAATTGTTGATACAGCCTTAAATTCCATTCAGGAAAGGTTTGAAAATCTAAATGAATGTAATAATGTATTTAAATTTCTTTGTGAATTTGGGAATTTTTCTTTGTGAATTTGGACTGAAGAGGAAATTAAAAAATCTTGTTTTGATTTAGATATTTCCCTTCAAATTAATAAAGGAAATACAAGTATTTAGGATATTGATGGTCTTCAGCTCTTCAATGAGCTGATAACATATAGAATTTTGAATTGCAGACCCATTAAAAAAAACTTAACATATATTACAAAACATAACTTGATGTCATCATTTCCTAATCTGTTTATAGCTTTGAGAATTTTTCTGACATTACCAGTTAGTGTAGCATCAAGTGAAAGGGGTTTTTCGAAACTCAAACTTATAAAAACATATATAAGAAGGTCAATGACTCAAGAAAGGTTTAATGATCTAGGACTCTAGGACTTTTATAGAAAAGGAATTGTGTGAAAGTTTAGAATTATCAGATGTTATTGATGAATTGGCAAATAAGAAAGCAAGAAGAATGCAGTTCTCACTTTATGGGTACATTTTGTTACTTCTGTTTTATATATCTTGTACATTTTTGATTTGAATAAAATTAAAATAAATATATAAAATATTTTTATGGATTTTTTTACCCCTGTCAACTATATGGAACTGTCATAATAACATACTAGTAGGCTCCCATGGGTTGGGTTAGATTATGAATCTACTTGCGATCCGTATTGATAGGGGTGGCCAAATATCTCAGCACACAGGCAGCTAACAGCCCAAAACCGGCCCTGATGCTACTACAACAAAATCTAGAAAAATTAGGTAGATGGGCTGAGACAGCAAATGAAGTTTAACACTGACAAATGCAAGGTACTGCCTATGGATAGTAGTAATCCCAGAATAATATATCAACTGTGTGGTACCACACTCAAGATAAAAGTAGAGAATGAAAAAGCACTAAGGATAATTTTGCAGTCAGACATGAAATTATTTGAACAGCACAGATATGCTGCTAGGACACTCGTGGGGTTTTGAAATGATATAAAGGAATTTTTCCAGCATAAATAAGGAAGTTATTATTCCACTGAATGAAGCTATTATAAAGCCATATCATGAATACTGCATACAGCTGTAGAAGCATCGTTTTAGGAAGAAGTTGAGGGAGGACGATTATAGGGTTGCTTGTTGGAACAAACTTAAATAAATTTTTTGTTTATACTCTGGGATCTCATATTCTCTATATCTTTCAAGAGATACAGAGAATCCTTCATTTTTCTCTTAATAGACTTGTTTGAACAGGTTCAGAGAAGAACAGTATTACTGAGGGAAACAAAAGGGAGCTCTTACCAAAGATTTCAGCTCTACAAATTGCACCATCTAAATATAAGGGATGCAGAAATTGTGCTTTTGGCACCTGACAGAGCTTATTGAGTTGTTCAAGCTTTAAATGGACTGAGTAAGTTAAATGCTGATGGCATCTTTACTCTTGCTGAGACGACACATGTAAAGAGAATTAAATTTAAAGTGAGGATTAAAGTTGGGGGAGGACGATTATAGGGTTGCTTGTTGGAACAAACTTAAATACATTTTTTGTTTATACTCCAGGATCTCATATTCTCTATATCTTTCAAGAGATACAGAGAGAACAGAGAATCCTTCATTTTTCTCTTGAAGCATGAAAATATTTTTCGAGATTTTTTAGAATTAGCAAATTTATTAAGAGTATCCAGCTTCTATTTCCATGCAATATAACTTTTTCCTCTTTTCACTTCATGTATCACCTACATATTATTGCTGTTGCTATTTCCTTCTTCCCACACTATATGATATCTAGTCTCATCAGGTGCTCACAGTTTCATCACCATATCCAGCATTATGAGGAGGGCACTTCTAGCACTAGCTGTTAATGGTTGTTTTTGCCCTCTGCAAAATTATACTTTGTGTGTACAAATTTTAATGAATCCTATCTTCAGATTTGCTGACACTTTTTAATAAGCTTCCAAAACCTGTAAGCTTAACTTTCCTAGTGTCTTGGTTCTATGACAGCTATCACCAGGCAAACTTACAAAGCTATTCCACCATTTGTTTCCACAGTTTAGCTCTCAAGTCTGTTTCTCTGATGCCAACTCAATAAGTTTTAATTATGAAGTATTTATCTCTTACCAGCTTTCTCTCATTGTTAATATGTGCCAACTGTGGTTATTCCATATTTTCTATGGAATTCAAAACCTACTGTGGCTTGTCAGCTAGTTTTTATAAATACTATGGCTCATCAATTTCCTGAGTGTCTGACTGGATTCTGAATTCTCTGTACTTTCAAATAATAAAAAAAAAAAAAAAAAAAATTACAGTGGCTTGAGTTCATAAAACTGTTAAAAAGAAGTTAGTTTATACTCCAACATGACCACTGGATCAGAGGAGTTTATAATTAATTATTTTGCCAATGCACACCATCATTAACTGTTTTTAGCAGTGAAGCATGTTTTTAAACTGGAATTTTTCATTCCTATACACCCCTTTTGTCTTGGCTACCTCAGAGTGCAAATATTTTTTGTGATATACTTTTATGTAATAATATTATTGTCTTCCTCTTTTCTAGCCCCATTTTTACATCCATAATTTAATTTAATTTAATACTTTTATAATTGAATACCCTTTTTGTCACTCTTCTGCAACATTCTAATACACTTCATCTCTTATTCCATTTAAATCATTAATTTCATCTTTGATTCCATTTAATTAAACCTGTCAATCCCACAAGTGCTCAACTCTCTCAAATTCCTAGAACCACGTCCGTGCTAATTCTGCCTCGTGACATGACATTATACTGTTCGAAGAGACCATTCACAGATGGATTTGCAGTAGCCACGAAGAAATGAAACTGTACCATTAAATTCTCATTTAGCACAAATCTCCATTTTCCATAAATAAAATACATACATAAAAAAGTGTGGGCTGAATTAGTAAGTTTCACTATAACTTGCTATGTATGTATCTAGTTCATACGTCCATATTTATCATACAAAGCAAACATCGGCTACACGAGAAATTACATTATATATGACAGTGCTTTCTTGCATCATTTGCCAATTAATACTAGAAACTTTCCTTTCTGTGTATACACAAAAAGGTTTAGAATTCATAAGAAAAACAAAATTCAGGTCAAATAAAAGATAAAAACTTACATCTTATATACTCACACTTTGTTACGACTGCTTGTGATGCCAAATACTTCTCATTTGGTAATACAACCACCGAATGACATGACAGCTAATAAAATACATAAATTGAAATTTATGTATTAAATATCGCAATTAATATTAGTCTGTAATAAATATCGGCCATTTTTAGAGTTTTTGAATATATATACGTATAGTTTAATATCAGCTATTCGTTTAAAAACTTCGGAAGCCAATGAATTGCTAAAAACACACTGGTTGAGCAGTTGAAATAGTGGAACTAAGATACATATACATCTTGCTACTCAGCATAAATAACATAAGACATTCGAGAAAACTGTTCCAACCGATTCAGGAAAATTAAAACTTAACCTTAGTGCAGTGCCCGATTGAGGTACGGGTTAGCAGGGCTTTCCCGGGCTCAATTCTTAAAGGGGCGCCAAAAACAGAAGAACAATGAGGGAAAAAAAATATATCCTTAGTAAATATGGGCTTGGCACACCCAGAGTCCTGAGCTGGATATCATAATTCTTCTTTTTCTTGGTGATTCCCTGCTACTTCTCTCTCTCTCTCTCTCTCTCTCTCTCTGGGTAATTGAAAAAAAAAATTTTTTTTGGCTGGTGCAGCATAAGCCTCAGTCTTCCTTGCACCATATGGTTAATATTAATAATAACAATGATAATAAAAATTATCCTTAAGGATAAAAAATATTAAAATTATTTTAAAAGTAAAAGTATCCTTAGTATTAAGTAAAATTTTTTTGCGCTAGGGCAGTGTCGAACCATTTTTCGGGGGCCGAAAAATCGTCCGGCACTAACCTAGTGAGAAAAAACTTGTGAAAAATTGCCTTTTACTGTGTATTACAACATTAGCACCGAAAAATACAACAGAAGGGCCACTCAAATTGTGGATAACATTAATTTCAATCAGCAGAAAATTGAAATTAAAAGTAAATCTAGTGAGTGAATAGCATCTGACCCACAGGGTAATAACATACTAGTATCTATTACTCTGTAGTTAAACTCATAAAAACAGCGAACTCTTTTCCGTTCAGTTAAATTGTACTCTCTCTTATTTCTTATATTTTTATTTTATTCTTCATAATAATGCCAAATACGAAAGGAACAGGTACCAGTAATATTCTGGACAACAGATGCCAAAAGTTTTAAAACTCTAAGAGACAGTTAAAGGATTTTGTAACGTAGTTAGGGAAGGAATCTGGATTTTGTAATATAGTTAGGGAAGGAATCTGTAATATCAAACTGCAACACGGTGCTTAATGATTTTGTAATAATTGAGAGCAAAGTGAAGGAGAACTTGTTGAAGTTAAAATAAGAAAGGCACCCGGCGTGAATGGGATCTATTCAGTTATATTAAAGGAGGCGGCAAAGGAAGTAAGCAAACCCTTAGTCGTAATTATAAAAGAATCCTTGGACTCGGGGGAAGTCCCCACGGACTGGAGATGTACAAATGTATCCCAAATTCACAAACGGATCCAGAAAAAAATGACAGGAGAAGCCCCATTTTTGAATGGGCTGCACCATTTTGTGCACTAGAATGTCGATCATATTAGCATGTGTTGCCAACTGTAGTCAGTTGAAAATAGCTGAGCCACAATGTAAAAATAGATAAATTCCTATGAAAAAAAAACTTTTTTTGTAGCTATAGGGAATTTAAACGATTGGTGTACATTTTCCGAAGAATAATAGGGGGGGGGGGGACGTGTCCTGGCGCCTTACCCCGAATCCACCACTGGGGATATCAAAGAGTGACACGAGTAATTACAGACTTGGTATTTTGACTTCTGTTCCAGAGAAAATAATGGACTCACTGGAAGCATTGCAGGATCAGCTAGACAAGATTGCATTAATAATTCAGGCACAGCATGGGTTTGTTAAGAGGAAGTCTTGTCTGACCAACCAATTTGATTGGATACTATGATGTGCTCACAAAATAATTGAATGCAAAAAAAATTGTTTTGATGTTATATACAGGATGATCCAAAAGTCAATAAACAATTAAAGAATCGGTTTTTCAGTGAATTTTTGACGTATGGTAACGAGATTAGCGCACAAATGCATAGAATTACGTGGGATTTTTTTTCCGAAGAATGTAAAAATTAGTTCCAAATATGTCCACCGGGTGGCGCTGTACCATGAATGAATTCGCGCAAGTGTCTGCTATAAAGGCACTGAAAGAACAACAGCTAAACATAGTGAATGTTTGGGAAAGAAAAAAGACAAAAAGCTAAGCGGTCATGTTATCATTACCGAATAAAGCACTGTTGGTGAAATGTTATCACAGCTGGTGAGATGGGCTGAGATGAGTCCTGCTTAGGGTCCTAAGCTGGACATCATCATTCTTCTCTTTCTTGGTGATTTCCCTCTAGTTTTGACACACACACACTCTCTCTTTCTCAGGGTAAAGTTGAGATTTATTTTCTTTTTTTTTTTTGGCTGGTGCAGCATAAGTCTCAGGCTTCCTTGCACCACATCGCTAATAAAAATAATAATAACTTAACGCTGAATCTGCAGCTTTGCGATCTTTCCGTCAGCTGAAGGATATGTGACGTGATAAAGGATCAATGGCTGTTGCAGGACCAAAGATGATAATTAAGAAATTTGAAACAAACGGTTCGTTGCAAGATCGTCCACGAAGTGGAAGACCATCAACATGTGCTACAACTGCGGCTGCAGTTGCGGTAGACATGGATACCCTAATGGCATCATCATCACATCGAGAAGCAAGCTCTCGTAAAGTTTCACATCGAACTGGCGTCTCATATGGAAGTGTGTGGAGAGCACTAAGAGTAGTCCTCCATAGATATCCGTACAAAATTCAACACCTTCAAGAACTTAGGCGTCCCGATTTTGCAAAGCGGGAAACGTTTGCGTTATGGTTCTTTCAGCGAATAGAAGAACGTGACAACTTGCTGTCAAATGTTTTGTAAACGAATGAAGCCCATTTCATTCTCAATGGCACTGTAAACACAAAAATTGCAGAATTTTGGCGACGAAAAACCCTCGAGCTTACTCCATTGCACCAGTCAAAAGTAACGGTGTGGTGTGGATTCACCTCTTCTTTTGTTATAGGGCCATTTCTCTTTCAGGAAATCAGTGGCTCTGGTTTTGAAACTGTCACTGTCACAGATCAGTGTTATACTGACCTGTTACGAAACTGCGTTATCTCTAACCTGGGGAAAGGCAAGATTTGGATGTTGTGCCATTCATGCAGGATGGAGCACCAACCCATATTGCTTCTCTTGTGAAACAACTGTTAGCATTAGCAAAGGCACATGATGCAAGAAAGCAAGCTTATACAGCATCAGCCAAAAAAACCCCTTATTTCACCCATCCACTCCTACCAAATTTTTGTCAAGTTCTGCTTTGAATCTATTTAAGCTACCAACTTCTACAACGACAGATGGAAGTTTATTCCAGTAATCAACCACCCGCTGGCTAGAGGCAAACTTCCGCACATCTATCCTATAACCGTCTTTCTTCAATTTGAATTTATGGCCTCACAGGCGATTATTCTGAGCAAGAGAAAGAATCCCATCCGCATTGAGCATGCTCAAACCATTCAAGCCTTTATACATCTCAGTCAGATCACCTTCCAGGTGCCTAGTCTCCAGACACTGTAATTTGCAAAACTTAAGCCTTTCTTCGTAAGAGCAACCCTTTGTTCCATTCACTAATCTTGTTGCACTTCTCTGTACTCGTTCCAAACAGCTCTACATCCTTCTTAAAATGAGGCCTCTAGACCTGTATACAGTACTCAAGGTGTGGCCTGACCATTGCCTTATATAAGGGGATAATCACCTCCTTATCCCTGCTAGAAAAATTCCTGTATATCGTTGACAAGACACCGTGAGCTAAACTTGCAGACCGTCTGTACTGCTCAGAAAATTTCATATCGGCCTGCACAATTACCCCCAGGTCCTTTTCATTCTCTACCACTGTCAGTGTGGTACCACAGAGTTGATACGTTACTCTGGGATTACTGCTTCCCATATGTAGTACTTTACATTTGTCAATGTTAAACTTCATTTGCCACCTCTAAGCCCATGTGCTCAACTTTTATAGATCCTGTTGCAGCAGTGTACTGTCATTAGTAACCCTGCCAACCTTCGTAACGCCTGCAAACTTGGACATTAAGCCTGATATATCATTATCAATATCATTTATAAATACAGAAAACAACAATGGACCCAACACTGAACCCTGAGGGTCTCCATTAATAACATTAGTCCACGAAGAGCAGTGTCCATTGATTACCACTCTCTCTCTCTTCTCCCACTCAACCATTTCTTTATCCAAAGCAGCAATTTGCCTCCAATGTCACACTGCTCCAATTTGTGCAGCAGTCTTCCATTTAGTATCAAAGGCTTTTCTAAGATCCTAACATATGAAATCAAAGTTATTCTTTGCATTCAGTTCCTTTGTGACTACATCATAGTACCAAATCAAATTAGTCAGACAACACTACCCCTTAACAAGCTTCCATCTTATGGTTTGCCAACTGTTTTTAGTAATTGGTTATCCAGTTTTCTCTCTGATCACTCACTGAGGGTGATGGTAGATGGTTCTCTGTCTTCTAACTTCTCCACTAATGCAGGTGTCCCCCAAGGTTCAGTTCTTTCCCCCACTCTTTTCCTCTTGTATATTAATGACCTTCTTCCATTGACTGGAAATCCTATCCATAGTTTTGCCGATGATAGCACATTGCATTCCACTTTCCATTTTGAGAAACCTTGTCCTGCTCAATCAGCTTCAACTTCTAGAAAATCTGCTACAAATTCCGTAAATGCCGATCTTCAGGTAATTCTCCAGTGGAGCAAAGACAACTTTGTTGATTTCAACCGTTCTAAAACTGTCTTGTCTTATATCTCGCAAAAAGGATTCTTCTGCTCCTATGCTTATATTTAGTGACATTCCGATTTCTAGGCAAAATGATGTATCTCTTTTGGGGGTTACCCTGACTTCTAATCTCTCTTGGCACAAGCACATTACAAATATTGCTTCCTCTGCATCTAAAAAACTTGGTTTTCTCTTTCGCTCTCGGCGTTACTTTTCTTCCAAACAGCTGCTCACTCTGTTTAAATAGCAAATCCGCCCTGCCATGGAATATTGTTCCCACATCTGGGGTAGTGCCCCCAAAACCTCTCTCAGGCTTCTTGATTCCATTCAGAAGAGGGCAGTTAGGTTAATTAATGATTCATCTCTAACAGAGTCTCTGCACTCGCTTTCTCATAGACGTACTGTTTCTGCTGCATGCCTCTTCTACAGATACTTCCATGGGCACTGTTCTTCTGAATTGATTTTTATAATTCCCGCTCTCTCTTTCAAAACAGTCTGAACACGTGCCGCCACCAGCCAACATCCATTTACTGTCCAACTTCAAACCCACAGAACCAACTTTTCAACTTTCTCATTTATTCATTCAACTGCCGTTTTCTGGAACAACCTTCCTTCATACGTATTTCCTGAAAATTACAATCTACAGAAGTTCAAGTCCAATGTCAACAAATATCTTCTTTCGTCTTCTCAACCTCCAACCCAATCTTCACTTCCTTGCAGAGTCTTTTAAGTCTTGAGTTAACTGACAAGGCTTTCAACATTTAATTCTTCCTATCATGCCTTGGAAGATTTTCAGACATATAGACATTCTGACCTAATTCGAGGCATTTGTTCAGCATGGTCCTATATTTGTCTAATAAATCGTCAGATCGTTTGTGCTTAATATCATTAGTCCCCACATGAATAATAATATTCTCCTTACCTCCCTTAAAATCCGACAATCTCTTGGTAACATCATTAATTGTTGCTCCCGGCAGATATACCCTGGTTCTAATCCACCTATCTTTATTACATAAAAAATTTCTCCTTTCCTTGACAATGCAGTCTCCTAATAGAACTAGACCAGTTTGCACTTGGTTATTCTGCTTTGTGGCCCGAATCGGGAGTGTTCACTTCGTAGCTTACCAGTCTTGAGTCTCTGATGAGCTCCCAATTACATTATTCTTGAAGGCAAGCAAAGAAAAGAATCGCCAGCAGATCTATGATTATCCACTAGGTCGACCTTGGAATACATGCCACAGGTCTGTAAACGATGAAATCGTGATACACCAGGAAATCACCCTCGATTATTTCTGAATGAGTCATGATACCCTGTGAAAGTGTTCAAGGTGGATATTGTCACAACCATTGTTAAATTACCAAATATCACAGTAAGTAGCTTCTAA
The DNA here is from genome assembly GCF_048544385.1 of Mastigoproctus giganteus. NCBI lineage: Eukaryota > Metazoa > Arthropoda > Arachnida > Uropygi > Thelyphonidae > Mastigoproctus > Mastigoproctus giganteus. Next base: position 211,761,037 of record NC_143576.1, on the reverse strand, counting down.
AAATTTATATTTAAATTTTTAAAAGCTATAAATTTATAAACTGCTATAGCAAAAAAAACTTATATCAAAATAAACTTTACAATATATTAAAGAAATTAATTAAAAGCACTTATCTAACCTCTCTGAATTCTCCCTGCCTTTAAATCCAGGATTATAATGAAGATGCGTCTGCTCACTGCCAACACCTATGCACACCGTCTGCTCACCTATGCCAACACAAGAATGTGTATTCCACAATGAGCTCGGATCTAGCAGAATACCTGTGTATGTTGTTTGCCTTGTAGCTGGAACAGTTTGGATCTGATATGTTTCAGCAGGGGACAGTAATTGTTTACTTCATTCTGCATTGAGTTGATAAAGCTTAAAGAATTGGTATTAATATTTTGCTGTGTTCTGCTTTGAAAATCTAGGTGCTTACGAGCTAAGGGTAGATGGTAAAAAGTTCTGCTGAGAGATTGCTGATCTCTGTTCCGCAGGCTTTCCGGTTATAGTGTGCTTTCCGGATAACTTTCATCAGAGAATAATTTAGATAATCGACTCATGCTATTACTCGACATTCAAAGTGTATTAAATGGTTTCCGGACAAACTCATCACTAACATTAGCATTCCAGGAGACCTGGGTTTCGTATGATCGGCTAGCGATTTAGTTTAGGACAAGAATCTTGTGCCCTCAAGACTCGCTCAGAATTGACACTACGAGCAAGCTCGCAGCATCGAAGATTTGCATTGTGTTCTCACTGAAAAATCTATCTTTATAATGAGATTCAAGAGTGCCGCTTAAACTAGAGTTCTTAACTATTATAAAACGAATTTGTGCTATGAATAGTGTGTAGCAAGAGAATGACTAGGAGGCAGAAGTGAACAAACATAACAGTTTAATGGGCATAAACATCTATGATACAAATGGATGATACAAAAGAACCAAAGCAATGGCTGGTTGCATTCCAGTATTAAAGAGTATGACTCCGTACCTTATTCGCGATGTACTGGAGGTTGTACAATGATAGGCATCTTGCTGTCCGAATATTTAGGTAACTGTGTAAAGTTGGCTTGTATGTTTGCCAATGATTGATAATATTCCATTGAATAGTGACTAGTATCACTAATAGTCAAAGTGTTAGCATGTAAATCTGAGAGGAGGAATGTAAGTAATCATCGACAGTGTAGAGGGAGGGGTAGGTCTTAATGTTGGGTCGTTCCGTTTAATTTGCTATTAAAGTACAAGCAGACTTAACAGAGAACTTCTGCACTCCTCCAGAGTTTGAAGTCTCTATACAGTGTTCCATGTTATATTGCTTTTCTGACAACACTACATCAACATCGACCCTTCTACTGGATCTCTTTCACCGCTCCGCAACAATCAGTCACAACTCCAACAGAACGACGAACAAACTACGAACTACTCCCTAACCAAACAACAACACACTTTCTGCTCTCTCCCAAATATATATATCTCTCTCTCGCGCCCCCTAGGTTTGAATCCTTGTATTGATCAGAGATTAATTTTGTGTGGGGGAAAGAAAACGATTGTCCTGGAAATCTGACCCAATTAAAAATAGAATCTTATGAGTAGAAAGAGGGACTTCGCATCTGCATGCGGTGGCATATCTAGATTCTTCAGCATTAGTCGCTAAATCTCAAATCTCCTATTCGTACCAATCTCCAGATAACAATCACTTCGTAGTTAGGAGGTTCAGGTTTCACCTCAAAGGTATGTTCCTTACTGAGCGATACTCTAATTTCTCCTCCGAGAATCACATTCTTTCCCACCGTCTTTATGAAATCTAACCCTATGACGTTTGTTCGGCTTGATTGAGAGATAGCTTCTTGCTGGGAATAAGCCGAACTCATGACAGTAGGACACCGCTTCGATTGCCGCTTCCCTAGTGTGGCGTCAAGGGGTTCATGTTTGTTCGGATAAAATAGCTTTTGGTAAGGCGTAGTTACTACTCTTTATATATAGTCGTGACTAAAATATAGGGTGACTGTCCTTAAAGGCCTATAGAAGTAAAAATGAGGATATTTTTACAACTCTATTGGCAGAGGAGCAGAAACCGTGAAAGCAGGTGAGACTGCAGCTGCACCAAATCTCTTGTCTTTTGTTGTCTCATAACTTTGATTGTGGATAGAATGAAATTGTGTTATATTTTGGCTTGCTAGAGAATTATTATTCCACTGACCGAAATAACTATCACATTTAATCGTAATGCAGCCCATGGTGAGCTAGGGAGGAGAACATCTTGATAGATTAAAATGCAGCTTATTTTTATATTGAGCAGTTCATTGAGATTGGAAAAGGTATGGCCAAATAGGACGAATTGACAGGCTCCAAGGTTTGGATGGACAGATTATTGATAAAATTTTCCTTCTGAGATGTAATGGTGGTTTGCGAGCTTCTATATACATTTGTATAAGCTTTGAGATGGAGTGGTTCTCACGGCTCCCAACACAATTCTGAGAGCCATGCGCTGGATAGGTTCAAGCCATGCTAGTGCACTCTTCCTGGCAGAGTCATACACTGGAGACCCATAGTCTAGACGCGTTCTAATTAAAAAGCTCGACAGAGATTGAGAAGGCTAGCACGATCAGCAGCCTACTTTTTGGCAGACATTGGTCTAAGAATGCTCATTTTTTTAAGCAGTTGGTTCGGATTTGCTTTATATGTGCTACGAAGTGAAGTTTTTTGTTTAGTTTTAATCCAATGAAGCGCATGGTACTACTGAATGGGATGATATGGTCCTGTAAATATAATTGAGAATGCGGATGTGGATTTCGTTTTTTACAGACATGTATGCTACTTTTTTTTTTGATAGACGATAGCCATTGCAGTTTGCCCATGCAGTGGTTCCATTAATTGTCATTTGGAGTTGTCTTTTTATATATGCCACATCTGGAGAATGACATGATAATGATAGGTCTTCTTCAAAAAGATATCTTTGTACTGAATTCGCAAGGACATTAATTAGTTAATTAAGTCTGAGAGTAAAGTTTTCTCGTATGTCCGTCTAAACATTTTCTAAGATTAGCATTCCTCAGCGAATACCAGATAAGATTTATCACCACATGGAATCCAAGACTGAGTAACTCTGCCAAAATTTGATAAAGTCTGTAATAGTTCATACCCTGATGGTAACTGCCATTGGTGGTTATCCTTTCACTATTTGCAAGGACCAGTGTAATTATGCACATTATTTCAATACTGTATATCAAAATATAAAGTATGCTCCCGTGTTGACAAATCGTTTTTAAAATCTTTGAATTAGATCAGTTGATTCTTTACGTTAGATGGCGCTGGGTGCAGTTGTATAACTTTCTGGTGTTTGTGCTGGTTACGAAGTGAAATTTGCGGTTGAGTTTTGTTTTGATTTGTTAGTGTCTTGGTTTTCGTGTTATGTAATCTCAAATAATGAACGCACTTTTGACTTTAACGTAGTGAACACGGATTACATAATTATTTATTTTACAGATTTGTGCTGTGAAAAGTTACATTATGCAAAACGAAAGTCAGCTAGTTGGAAATGGTGAAGACAATTCTCAGTTAGTGATGACTGCTATGCCGCCACCAGATATGGGCCAGCAGATCCAACAGCTTGACAATAATCATGTGCAAGATGGTGAAACTCATGTTAGTGAAAAGCGTCGAGGTGGTTGGCCAAAAGGGAAGAAAAGAAAGCGGGGGCCTCGCGACATGAATGCACCGAAGCAGCCACTGACGGGATATGTGAGGTTTTTAAATGAAAACCGTGAAAAGGTTCGTGCTGAGCATCCCAGTGCAACGTTTTCTGAAGTGACGAAGCTGTTAGCTGTTGAGTGGAGTAAACTGCAAGTTCAGGAAAAGCAGAGGTATCTAGATGAAGCAGAAAAGGATAAAGAGCGTTATATGAAAGAACTGGAACAGTACCAACAAACGGAAGCGTACAAAATTTTCACTAAAAAACAGCTAGAAAAGAAACGAAAAGATATTGACGATCCAGATGGATCATTCTTCAACAGTGGAGGTTTGGAAATGATCAACGAAGAAGGAATGCGTGAGGATGATGTACCAGGATTCGACATTCCAATATTCACCGAGGAATTTCTTGATCACAATAAAGCACGGGAAGCAGAGCTTAGGCAATTGCGCAAATCCAATACAGAATATGAAGAGCAGAACGCAATTCTAACAAAACACATTGAAAACATGAGAGCTGCTATTGAAAAGCTTGAAGTAGAAACAGTTCAGCAGCGCAATAATAATATGGCACTTCAGCAACATTTAGATAATTTGAGAGCTACACTTACAGCTAGTTTTGCAGCTGTACCATTACCAAATACCAATGATGTACCAACAACAGACACTATTGATGCATATATGGCAAGACTACATAGTATAATTCTGGATTCCCCCCAGGAGAATGATGCACTTATTTCAACTGTAAGAGAAATTGTTAGCAGATTAAATTATCAAGGATAATACCAGTTTGACTTTTTATTATTATTATATCCTCATGTTGATAACATGAATGCATACCTACCCACACGTACATAATTATTTATTGATATTTAAGCATATCTCAAATAATATGACACAGTCATGTGTTAAATGATTGTAATTTTTTTTTTCTTTTGATAAATTGTAGCATTTATGTTAATGCTGCTGGGTGCACAAATGTTTATAAATTTTTTTAGAAACTGTAGTAAGAAAGTTACAGAATCCAAACTGTAATGATTAAAAAAAGAACAACAGAAAAACTGGTTTGAATTGAAATTACTTTGCTTCAGGTGTGAATATGTATTTAATAATAAATGTATTCAGTTTTTAAAGCAATTTTTATTTGTGATTAATATTATTCGGTTGTATATAAACTGTTTGCAGTTATAAACTTTGAGTGGGCACTAATATATAGGTGATCATCCCAGTTTAGCTTCAGCATAAAATATGGTGTGTTGAACATGTTAAAATTTAGTGAGATCTGGTTAAACAAAGACCAAAAATAACAGTTACGAAAGCTAAAATGAAAAATTAATAAAGAAATCGATTTAAAAATAAACACTTAAGTACACCAATTACAAGCAGTTTCAACAGTATTTAGTTCCTCTGGGAAGCTCAATCATGTATAATTAATTGAATTGAATGGTATATTGTTTTATAGTTAACTGTAGTTAGTGTATACACCTCATAAAACTAATTTCATAATAAGTTTTTCTGTTATATATGATTGTGATATTTAAGGAATATAGACAAAAGTTTGGAAATCCTTCAAATGCTTGTTGAAAAAAAATATATATTTATATTATTTATTTCCATTTAAAATTTTTATGGAACATATAGGGTAAATGATATTACACAATGATACCACTACATCGCACTTTTGATAGCTCTGGATGTTTTAGCAATTGCTGATAACTCAGGATAACGATATTTACTTTTACCATCATAAAAGTGTTGCAATGATCATTATTTCTTACCAAAGACAGCAAGTATTTATAATCATATGATCTTGTATATTCTGATATATATAAAATCATATGAACTAATTCAGTATGGCCAAACTATTCAGATATATATAAAATGGTATGAAGTAATGCAGTATGGCCAAAGTAGTAAAGCACTTAAGAAAAAAAAAAAAAATCGTAATATATATACACATTAGCATGTTTTCTGCACAGATGACTTTTCAACAGTGAAGCATAGTTGTAGTAAGAATTTAATTGCATGCAAATTAGTCAATATACACCTGGCCATGTAGAGTATGTGGCAGGGTATTTGACATTTAAGCATTCATGCAATATAATCAATCAATATAATGATGTTTGTAATCATCATATAAGGGAATGTATTTTTGGCAAGGTATATTGGCTGTTGCAGCAATCTCTTTTAGGAATAGGCTTTGGAGGTTGTTTATGGACATGCATGCCATTAGCCAAACAGAAAGTTATACAGTTTTATTTGATAATATATAATAATATATTATCAAATAAAATTATATAATATTTGATTGATAATATATAATAATATGTAATCAAATGTGAAAATATAACTAGTTATACACATTAATAGGTTACATTGTGCAAATTTGTGAAGAAAATAAGGGAAAAGTTCTTTTTTTCCTTCCACATAGATTGGAGGGGTTTGCAACTAGTCATTAAGCGAGAGTATCATCATGAACCATATTTTTTGGCCCCATGCATTGGAATCACCTGCAAGTGAAATGCAGGCACCACTGTCACCTGATTACCAAACTAGGGGACAGGCTGCTGATTGCAGCCCTCTCTCCCATAAGAGATGATTAAAAAAGAGAGAAAATTCCTCCCCCAACAAAAACTATATGCCTCTTACTAAGAATAGTAAGTATTCTTAGTAATGCCACTTGTTCCAGATATGGGTATGACATCACTATTACCTTTGAATAGCAGCTTTTCTCTCTGATTAAATATATAATATTACTACAGTTTATGTGACATAATCTAACCATTTTCATTGTGAGCATGTGATATTCATGTGTGTCAGTTCATGTACCTGTATTTATAGTGACATCAAAGCATGACTAGTCATAGTTAATAAATAAATAAATAAATAAATTTTCTGTTTATACTCCGGGACGACCAAACGGTCAGAGGAGTTCACAAGATATACAGAATACAAGAAACAGCACCGTATTCAGTAGTCACGGGCTTGAACCCCGGTCACTCAAGGCACGTGTACTTATGCACCCGCGCGCCTGACCACTAGGCTACGGCGGCCTCATAGATTAGATTGTGTAAATATTTTTATGTAAATCCCAAACAAGGAAGGTATTAGAATATATAATACTTAGTACCATGCATGGATTGAAGGTTGAGAAGACTGAATACAGTTGCTGGCAGTTGTACAATACATGTGTGTAAATTTACATTTAGCCAGCAGGTGGTTGATTGCTTCTACAAACTTCCATCTGTCTTTGTGGAAGTTTATAGCTAAAATAAATTCAAGGAAGAACTGGACAGGCTTTTGGAGAGAATGGATGGGTGAAAAGGGGATAAAAAAAAAAAAACTTCCCATTTCACCCATCTATTCCCTCCAAAAGCCTGTCTAGTTCTTCCTTGAATTTATTTAAGCTTGCTTTCTTGCATCATTTGCCTTTATTAATGGTAATGCTAACAACTCAGAGAGTCTATTTTATAAGGCACTGCCAGCAGCTCATACAAATATGATAGCTTTCTTGACATTTAAATATATAGGACTAAATCAATAGTTTTGTGAACATTTCTCAGTACACAGAACATCTTTTCACTGCATAACATATCAAATAAACATTTAATTACATGTACCATTGATCTCCCAAAATATACAGTTGCACAAGTTTTGAAATTTGTAGCTCCCCACTCCTTAATAATAGTTTTAGTTGTCCTGCGATATTACATCTTTTAGTGAACTATTTTCAGGGATTGATACTGAAGCACTTAGCCAGTAGTTACCTGAGCATTCAACTAGTTTAATGTTAAATTTAAACTTGAAGTTTGCTGATAATACACAGGCAAGTCAGCAGAGTGGTTAATGATGCAGTGTCCATGAGAGTGTATTCTATCAAGCTGTCAGTATTTGATATGTAAATTGCTCTCATACATTCATATCTGCTAGCCCACTTTATTTGTACTTGTAAATTATTACATTTAATTTGGTCTGCTTTTAAATTTTTTTTTGTAAACAAAATCAAATCCATGTAACTTTGCCCACCAATATTCTCTAACTGGTTATACAGTATTTTGTTTTCATTTCACAATATACTATGAATTATGCTGATGCTGCATAAGCTTGCTTTCTTGCATCATATGCCTCTACTAATGCTAATGAGACTTCATTTTTGTTTGCCATTTAACAGATTCCAGATGAGCAAAAGTGTCTACCGTTCTAGGCAAATCCCATTCCCAAGTGGCATCTGTGAGATAACAGCAATAGGGGTCTATCCTTGCCATAGCACTTTGATTTTTCTGGCAGTTTTTTGTCAGCTGTTCACATAAAGGTAAACAGCTGACAAAAATACAGACATTCATGTTGCATCTGGGTTTCAATAATCTTTTAATTCTAAAAAAGAAGATAAAAATTATTTTTATTATCATTGGTTTCTCTCATTTTTGTTTGATATTTTTTAATTGAGTTTAGCAAATCATAATTAAAAAGTAACTTTCAAAAACTGAAAATTAATTTTTTTTACAATTAAAACCAAAGAGGATCACACACCATGCTAGTGTTCTAGTTGAAACTGAGGGTGCAAGTGATGGAAGGTAAACAATCTCAAGAAGTGAAAAGATTTATGGTGCAATGCATTATATCTAAGCCATAAAAAAATATTGATAACTGAAAAGCTAGTAGTTGGCAACAAAAACAAGATTAAATAGACTTTTTTTTTTTCCAAAAGTTTATCCATCACAAGCAAATATTGGTTCTGGTATTTGGGTGCCACAATTATGAATTTGCTCATCACATGTAATCAGCAATGACCTTAACAATTTGGAAAACCTTTTTGGGAAGTTTTCTAACTTGTTTTTTGGGACTGAACTGATTTGAGCTTAATTTTAAAAAGTTAACTTATCAACTAGAATGGTGTTTCTGCCCATTTCAATTGATTTTATCACCATCTTCCAAGTTTTTGCTAAAATATGACCATGAAATGAGACTGAGTTTCATGTGGTTGGTGGAAGAGGAGGTATCACAGCAAGGATATGATGGCATGTTTATGTTTTTAGTTGCAGCACTTTAAAGGTTTTGTGCTAGCAGCTGTGGTGAATAGAAGTGTATATTATTTTGTATCTGTATAAAAGTAGCTAACCATTATTTAGAGTAAAGCATTAATATCTTAACTTTCTGTGATGGCCAAATCTGCAGGTGAGACACATTTAAAAGCTCACAGGGAAGAAGTAATGTGAAGAGCAAGAATTTCTGATGGCACTAAAGGTTTAAAGAAGATAGAAACAATGTCTATGATGAGCATGAAAGTAATTGTTCACTCACCCATCCTTATTTCTGATTTTCTAAAACAAAATCATGAACATGACAGCTTTTTCTAAAGGTTATGCCATGCATTTTTGTGTGATGAACAGGAAAAACAAAAACTGTTTTTTTCATATATTTCACATCTGTTATGTCAAGGCAAACTAGACAAAATAATGCAGTTTTAAGGAATAGTAACAAATGATGAAAGAGGTATCCGATATCAATGAAAAACAGAGTAAAAGACTAATGGAAAATTCCAATGTCTCTTCCCAAAACACAAAAAAGTATATGTCAAAATCACAGGTGAAGATACTGGTTTCGTTGATGACAACAGCATTATTCTAAAATTCATCTCACAAGGAGTCAACTAAGCTTATTAAACAGAATTCTGAAGTGGTCAAGAGATTTTGAATAATACAAAAAGAGGTGAATTGTGGTATAATGATGGGCTTCTTTCCCACAACAGCATTACAACTCAGAATGCAATTTCTGTGGTATTACTAGCTCAATCAGTCATATTAATCACTAGACTTAGCTTAAAATTACTGGACTGTTTTTAAAAATCAAATCACCCCTCAAAGGATGATAAAGAAGACTTTCAGAATAACGGCACCCTCGGGGATTCAAGGTGCTGAATTAATGAGGCTAAATAAGAAATAGAGAGATTAAGAATGCAATTTTATTAACTGCACATAAACATGTTGACAATCCAGTGTTATATTCTGCCATTAATGTGCTCTTGCTTAGGCCCATTCTATTTTCTTTATTATATCAAGTTTAGTCTGTGTGGGTAGCATAGAGGTATCATCACCATCCTCCCTACACCTGGTGGTAAAGGCCTGAGTTCGAATCCCGTCGATGGCGTAAGGAACTTTTATGGGCTTTTTTCACTCCACGGCTTAGTCAGTCTCAGGTATAGATAGCAAGGTTTTTACCCCAGAAACGGGTTTTTCATCCAGCAAAACAGGCAAATCGACCAGAGAACACACAATTTACAGACACAATACATGTGGGTATGTGAATTAACTTTCCAGGTGATCCTAATGTAATAGTGTGGATTATATCAACTTTTTCGCAAAGCTTTAATATTGTTCTTTTCTTCCCTGTATGAAGTTTATTAACTTTAGGAGCCATAGTGAGGGATTTTTAATTTAAAATAAATGCAAAACAGCTTATAATTCATGCTTTCAGCACTGAAAGACATCTGATCTCAATGTGCCATTAGCTTGAATGTGCTGTTATTTCGACAGTCTACTGTATGATGATTTGTAAGCATTTAAGAATGCAATGCAAGCTCTGGAAATAGATTCCAAAAGAGAAGCTTCAAAAATATTTTGAGCAAAGCCAGCATCATTGGAATAGGTGTACTAGCTTCCAAGATGATTTATTTTGAAGACAGTAATGCTCATTGGTTGCATACATTCATACCTGTTTATTAAAAAAAATTGGTCTCATTACTTTTCAAAGTCATATTTATGACCTTGAAAAGAAATGGCACTTAGTGACAAATAACTACTGTAATACTGTTAAGAAATGGCAAATGAAAATTTTAAATTTTTCTTTTTTCGTAAAAAAACAAGATCTATGTAGATTTTGCATTAGTCATATGGTGCAAGGAAGATCTAAGTTTTTGCTGCACCAGCCAAAAAAAATAAATAATAAATAATAAGTGAAATAGAGATAGAGCTTCTTGAAGTGTCCAAAGACAGGTAACTCATCTGATAAGATTGGCAAAAGGGCATCCATATGAAGAAAGACTTTGAATATGTGGGTTGCACAGCTTGGAAACTAGGTACCTTAGAGGAGACTTGATTGAAGTATTTAATGCTCTGAGAGGCAAAAGTAAAATGAATGAGGATGAAATTTTCACCATTATGAATGATTTGAAAACTAGTGGGGGGGGGCATAAACTGAAGTTACAGGGAGAGATGTTTAGACTGGATTGCAGGCAGTTTTATTTTAGCCAGTGAGTTATAAATTACTGGAATAAGTTACCTAACATGGGTAGTAGAGGCTGACAGTTTGGGAGAATTCAAAGGTCAGCTGGACAGTTAATTATGGGTTGAGGGAAATGTGTAGGTTGTCTGTTTCCTTTTTTTTATTATTTGTAATTTTTTTATTATTATTATTTTACTCTTTTTTTTTTTTTTGGCTGGTGCAGCATAAGCACCAGCTAGAGGCTTCCTTGCACCATATGGCCAATACTAAAGTACTTGTGTCATTCCCACCACCTCACATCAGTCTAGCTGATATTTGAATTTCACCAAGCTGTCAGCCTCAACCACCTATGGAGGCAACTAATTTCAGTAATTAACTTGCTGGTTAAAAAATACTGCCTGCAATCTGGTTTAAATCTCCTCCCACATAATATGAATTTATGGTCCCTAGTTCTAAAATCTACAATGGTGAAAAATTATCCCCCATTCATTTTACTTTCTCCTCCCGGTGCCTTATTGACCTCAGTTAAGTCCTCTCTAAAGTGTCTAGTTACCAACCTCTGTAGTTTACATATTTCAAGTCTTTTGATTGCCTTGTTGAGTGGGATTATGATTTCCCTATCTCCAAGCAAATGGTTGATAAATTATCAATAGGATACTATGGGCCCTCTTTGTCACTTGTCTGTATTACATGGAGAATTTCATGTCTGCCTATATTGTAACCTCCAAATCCTTTTCTTATTCCATTTTTTTTTAAAAATTCAATCCTACTAGTTATTTTGCAGATGCTATTTTCCAGTGTTAATTTAGATGCATTAAAACATAGCTGCCACTTTTCTGACCATTCCTGAAGCCTATCTGAGTTGTCCTGAAGAACTGTTGCTTGGTACCGATCAACTATACTTCTAATCTTTACATCATGCTCTGTATTCCTTCTTCAATGTCATTTAAGAACATTAGAAAACGATTGTTTGTTTGTTTGTTATTTGGTTTTTAGGAGCATTAACAACTAAGGCCATATTGCTCCGGGATATGCGGTGGTCATTCCCTGACCTTTCCGCATCCTCCATATTTGGTGGTGACGGCCTCGAACCCCGGTCTAATCAAGAAGCGTGTGCTATGCACTGCTGCTCCTTCCCACCTGGCTATGGAGGCACCTTTAGAAAACGACAGTGGTCCCCAACACTGCTTTCTGGGGGATCTACATTATAAGTAACCATTAATCACAACCCTCTGTCTCCTGTTTTGCAGCCACCCTGTGGTCATCTAAGGATTTTCTGTGATCCTCTACATGTACCAACTCATACAATAACCTCTCATGTGGAGCTAAGTCAAATGCTTTGCTAAAATCCAGATAAATAATTTAAAAATTTCTTACATCCAGCTCATGAGTTACTATCAAAATAGCTAACCAGGTTGTTTAAATGAGTTTCCCATGCTGCATTTCCTTCAAAATTCCATTTCTGTCTATATGACACTGTAATGCACTCTTGTTCACTGTCCCCACGATTTTCCTTACCACTGAAGTCAGACAGCTTGGCTGGTAGTTACCCATGTCATTCTTAGAACCACCTTTATGTATTGGTGACACATTGGTGCCTCTCTAATCAAAAGGGATCTGTCAAGTCTAGTGATGCCTTCATAATTAATCTTAATGGTTTTGATACACTCTTTGACAGCTTGGCTGGTAGTTACCCATGTCATTCTTAGAACCACCTTTATGTATTGGTGACACATTGGTGCCTCTCTAATCAAAAGGGATCTGTCAAGTCCAGTGATGCCTTCATAATTAATCTTAATGGTTTTGATACACTCTTTTTTTGCCTCCCTAAAAGTTATTGGTATATGTCATTGACTCCAGGAGCTCTGCTCGTGTTTAGGCTTGAACATTTTTCTAATAAACAGTCTTCTGTAATTTCAGTATTCCAATTTCATGCTTCCAAACTTAACTTGCACAGTTTCTCCTGACCATGAAGGGTCTTTCAACTGTAAATATTGATGCAAAGTACTCATTCAATTCATCTGCAATATCATTATGCAAGGGTCTGATCTGATTTGTTCTTTCCTTCTTTGTATTTATATAGGTCAAAAACTCCTTCAACCTGTAGCCAGCAATTTCTCAGTCTTTGTCACTAACCTTTTCTGTGGTGCTATTACAGATCAACTTGTTGCAGTTACAGGGCTTCAGGCACTTTCCACAGCTTTGTAACTTTCCTATGTCACCTTTTTCTGCTCTAAACTGGCTAGCTCATTAATCATCCATCTCAGCATCTGACTCATGATATATATTTTTAATGTTATATATGCAGTCATAGCTTCTATGACTATTGCTGTAAAGGCATGAAAAAATAATGTTAAAGTTCTCTCAAAAACTATATGATTTAATTTCATATCTCAGAGTCTATTAAAGGGCAATAAATAATGTCCTATATTAGGCTTAATATTCCATTGTTCATGTTTCTGCTATTTCACTTATCTGATACAAGTGAAATATAATTGTCATGTCACAAAATGAACAAACTTGCCGACAGAAGTGTCTGTTAAACTTCTGTAATTTTTATAATTTTGCTATTAAATCTAAAGTTGTATTTTTTAAATTTTGGACCACACTCACAAATAAATTCTTCAATGTTATTGCTATCTACTTCCTGCCTGCTAGCTCTGATGTAATTTATGAAATACCACATTAGATCCATCAGTCTTACTCACATTATAATCACTGGGAACTTTAGTCTTCCTTCTCCACAATTTAACAGATCTACCCCAAGTTCTCTAAAACAATTGGCAGTTTTATTTCCACTGGGATTACAAGAGAGTAGCAGTCATTGAACTTTATTTTGCCAATTCAATTTCCTTATTTGACATTTCCAGTGACTGAATTTATTTCAGACCACATTGCAAAAAAAAAAAAAAAAAAAAAAAACTTGCTTTCCCCATTTTCTATAAAAATCCCCTGATTTTTCCTTCTCAATAAATATAAAAATTAATTTCTCATGGATTTTTTAATCTAGCAGTCTGTGCCTTTCAATTAATGCTTTTTTCCTTTGCTCCTTTATTTTTACTTTTTGTAAAAAACTAACAGCAGTTTTTGGAATATGAAATGGAAAAATTACAGGAAATACTTTTATCAAAATGTATTGAATTTCAGCAGTGTGTGTTGAGTAGATGATAAATAAGACATCACTGAAGATCATGTGGATGTGGTGGTCTCAAAGACCTTGTGCATCCAGCTCAGGGTTAAGAAGCCAATGTGCACTAAACAAGCAAGCACGCATTATGTGGGTTAAACAGCACCAGCCGAGAGTGAGAGCAAGCTTTGTTTAGTAATACAACAAAAATTAATTTATGTGGCAGAAACTGCTATAGTTTATTGCAGTTGCAAGGAATTTCTACATCCTTCACATATAGGCCATCATATATTTCTTACTAGTGTGATGATATTTCTGGGGATGTTTTCTACTAATGGTGTGGGAAGAAGATCTTTGACAGTGTTATAGTATATAAATACACGGTCTTTGAGGCTGTCACAGACATTCTCTCAGTTATGCCACTCTGTGCTTGCTAAGTGGGAGTCTAAAATGTTGATTGAACTGATATTCGGGTGACAATCAAGTCAAGTGGACCTAATTTTGGTGAAATCCAGTCAGTTTGTGACAGCCAAATCCTCTGCTTGCACCTTCACGATGGTGGGACTGTTATTAACCCTGAGTATAACCTCCATGTGTAAGTCCTGAAATGGCACCTAGCATACTAGAGGTGACCCCAGGTGCAAACCAAAGTAAACAGGGGTTGGGGTGTGGTGCCCACACCACACGGAGGAATGCTGCCCCCTCTGTATTACCAGGCGATACTAGGTGGTAGATGACTCTCATCAACCGGTACAATACCACAACTTTGCTTATTGGAGGCTTGAAGTGGTGGAACCCATGTTTAGTCCCCAGAGAAAAGCTCTGGTAACCCCCTGCCATCTCTTCCATCATGCAGTATGATTGATACCTTTTGAAATTATGATGGACATCATGGCAAGATCAAATCTTTACATTTTGAAGGTACAGACTATCTAGTGGCCAGCCTGCAAAATGATGTTTGCACGCCAGCTGCTAGATAGTCCACTGGACTGAACCTATTGATAACTCTCTAGGAGGCTTTCAGATCAGCTAGTGTATAATCTCATTTTGTCTGCTCTGCTGGAGTGACTGGAGGGAGTCCAAGTAGTGTGTATGCGAGGGGCATTGCCGAGGCCAAATTATGTCAAGGAGCTGGGTATATTCTTGCCATGTGTATGCCATATCCAAAATTTTCATTACTCCATACAGCATGTCCTCGCCACCTTTTCTTACTTCTAAATACACCATGAATTGTCACACTAATAGAACAAACTTATCTGCAAAAAGATCTAAACCTAGCAAAAACTTCCTCATTCATTTCACAAATATATGTGGTCTCAGTTCTAATCTCAATGATGTCCATTTCCACTTTCAGTCTGCCAAACCCCATGTACTTTTTATGACAGAATTCCAGTTATTAGTTGATTCAACCACTGCTCATCTCAGTTGTCCAAATTATTCACTGTATGATTCCTTTTGCTTCAAAAGTGGTACTTGTGCATGTCAGCTCTGATATTCTGTCAAATACTTAGTAATATGGAGCCTCCTCTTTTCAATCTTGTTGGGTTTAAAATCTCTCTACCACATTCTGTCAAATTCATCTTTAGCCTCTATCATTCTCCCGACTCCATTAATCACTTGAAACTCTGACTTCCTCACTTGGAAACTTGACTTTCTCCAGAACAACTTTCCTAACAGTGAGGAAATTTTCCCTGGTGATTTTAATATTAACAACTCCAGCTGGTTCGCATTTTATAGTCACACGGACCCAGCTGGTCAAGAAGCTGAGGCTTCTGCAATTACTAATGGTCTCACAGATTGTTCATTTACCTACCAGAATACAAGACAATACTAACAGCGCAGACAACACGCTTGACCTAGTAAGTCGAGGTCAGTGGTAATCTAGGCACCTCAGATTACCACTGACTAATTAAGAATTTGGTAATGGTCTCTTATCAAATGGAGTCTTTCTCTCATGGCCATTCTCAACTTTTGTTGTTTGGCATTACAAGAATGCAAATTGGGATGATTTGCGAGATTTCTTTTCTTGGTCAGATTACTGTTTCAAATCTTCTGATGTCACTGTTAGCTCAGATCGTGCCAGTGAAATTATTCTTATAGGCATGAAATTCTCTCTTCTACACTCCACCTTAAAATCTCGTCCGTTATCTAAACTTTGGTTTTCCAATAAATGTGCTCAGGCTGTTCAAGAGAAGACTGACAACAATTCAACAATTGTAAAGCAGTTATTAATCAGTCCCAACTAGATTTTGGACAGGCTAAGAGTAGAAAACTTGCTTCTTATCCAATTGGTAGTCAAGCATTCTGGTCTCTTGCCAAAGCTATTGGTTGAAACTTTTGCCCATCTTGGTCAAAACCAGATGATTCTATTGCCACTTCAGCCAATGATTTATGCTGACCTGCTATCATCCTACTTTTCTTCCAATGTTTGTGTATTGATGATCATGGTAAACCTCCTCCTACCATTCCCAGTACACTGTATTCGACCTCCTAAGGTCTTCCATTAAAAGGATGTCAGGATTTTGAACAATCTTGATGCTAAGAAAGCTCCAGGTCCTGATAGTATTTCTCCAATTGTTCTAAAAACCTGCACTCCAGAACATTCTCCTAAAATGTGTCACCTTTTTTCACTTCCTTATTCCAAAGGTGTTTTCTCTTCTACTTGAAAATTTGTTCATATCCATCTAGTTCCTAAAAAGGGTGACAAATGCCTCCCATCCAATTATTATCCCATCACACTTACTTCTACCCTTTCTAAAGTAATGGAGAAATCAATTAACTGCCAACTCAAACTATCTAGAAAACTTCCATTTCATCAATGATCGTCGGTATGGATTCAGTTATTGTTGATCCACTGGTGATATTCTGGCTTATATTACTAATCTGTGGACAAATTTAATGGAAAAGTTTGGTGAAACTCAAGCAGTTGTTTTTGATTGTGTTTAGCATAAAGGTCTAAATAAGCTTCCATCTTATGGTTTTCCAGCTGTTTTTTTGTAATTGGGTATCGTTTTCCATCTGACTGCTCACTGCAGGTGATAGTAGATGGCTCTCTGCAGTCTAACTTCTCCACTAATTCTGGTGTTCCCCATGGTTCAGTTCTTTCTCCCACTTTTCCTCTTTCATTGACTGGAAACCCTACCTATCCAGAGTTTTGATGATGATAGCACATTGCATTCCACCTTACAGTTTAAGAAACCTTGTGCTGCAAAAACAGCTTCAGCTTCTTGAATATCCATTACCAATTCCTTAAATGCTGATCTCCAGGTAATTCTCCAGTGAGTCAAAGATAACTGTTTATTTCAATCCTTCTAAAACTCAATCCTGTCATAACTCGCAAAAAGAATTCTTCTACTCCTATGCTTATCTTTGATGACACTGATTTCTAGGCAAGATCATATATCTCTATTGGGGATTACCCTGACTTCTAATCTCTCTTGGCATTAGCCTATTACAAATATTGCTTCCTTTGCATCTAAAAAACTGGGTTTTCTCTTTTGCTCTTGGCGTTACTTTCCTTCCAAACAGCTGTTCACAAATTGTAAATCCACCCTACTACTATGGGGATTTACAATTTGTGAACTATGGGATATTATTCTTGCATCTGGGGCAGTACACCCAAAACCTCTCTCTCTCTCTGGCTTCTAGATTCCATTCAAAAGAGGACACTTTGGTTAATTAATGACTCAACTCTAACAGAATCTCTCCACTCTATTTCTCACAGATGTTCTGTTTCTGCTGCATACTTTTTCTATAGATACTTCCATGGGCACTGTTCTTCTGAATTGGCTTTTATAATTCTTGCCCTCTCTTCTAAAGCAGTCCAAACACATGCTACAACCAGTCAACATACTTCTACTGTCCAACTTCAAACTCACAGAATCAACTTTTCTTCTTTCTCATTTATTTATTCAACTTGTTTTCTGGAACAACCTTCCTTCACACGTATTTCCTGAAAATTACAATCTACAGAAGTTCAAGTCTAATGTCAACAAGTATCTACTTTCGTCTCAACCTTCAACCCACGAACGGTACCAAGTACTATAGGTTCTAATACCTCTTGTTTTTGATTTTCATAAAAAAAATAAAAAAGACGTTCTTTCTTCCCAAATGATACCATCAGTGAGAGAGCTGTTCAACAATGGAGTTTTCATTTTTCAAGATGACTGCTCCCTGTGTTACCAAGCAATGGATGATAAGAAGTGTTTTGTCATCCAGAAATGTTAGACACTATCTTGCCCTGGCAATTCACCTGATTTCAGTCTCACTGATAATCCGTGGAAGCAATTAAAAAAAAAAAAAAGTTAACCTAGAATACTCTAATACAAAACAAGAATCGATGGAGACAGTATGAGTACAAAATAAATCATGAAAAAATAATGAAAAAATGAAGACCAAAGATAGTCAAAAAAATTCTGAAAACTTAATTTTATCAACATTATTTATACACAACACAAATAAAGATGCTACTTTAATTTCTAAAATATTCTGCATTCACGGTTCATTCATTCATCTTTCCCACATCCTTCATCGGGCGTCTCCGTAGCCAGGTGGGAAGGAGCAGCAGTGCGTAGCACACGCTTCTTGATTAGACCGGGGTTCGAGCCCGTCACCACCAAATATGGAGGATGTGGAAAGGTCAGAGAATGACCACCGCATATCCCGGAGCAATATGGCCTTAGTTGCTAATGCGCCTAAAAACCAAATAACAACAACATCCTTCACCTACAGCGTTTTTCTTAGTGCTCTTTTTCTCATTACCGATCACTTTAAAGAATATTAATAAAAGTGGTTTGTATGCTAAGGAACATAAGGTTATTGGATTATAAGAGATCATTATATCAGTTAAGTGAAATAGCAGAAACAACAGCTTTCTCAATTGTGCTTCAATACAGTGTTAATGAATCCACTATTTGTTTTATTAAAAAGGGCTAATTTTCTTTAAAAATCAGTTCCCAGTCAGTTGATACCACGCAATATTCTTAGTCTTCCAGGAAGACTAAGAATTTGGGAAGACTCTTCCCAAAACCAAAGACCTCTCGAACCCAAGCAACTATTGTCCCATTTCTCTAAAATGATTAGGGTGTATTTGTTCTGCTGAACTTTCTAACATTTAAAGTTTTATGTTTAAGTAGCATGATATCTTCTTTGGATTACTGGTACGTTCAATGCTTCAAGAATTTTTATACATATAACTTGCATTACTAATTCTTTATTTCTACTGTTTCTATTCTTTAAAATGCAATAGACATCAGGAACTTAACTCACCAGGAATTGCTCATCAGAAACTCACCATTTCTCATCATTTTAAGTATTCAGCATTTGTGGTGAATACTCAAAATTCGTATACAGCAAGCACACTCCAAATTTGCAGATTATATAAAGATCAGAAGGATGGTAAGCGATCACAATCAAGCCATGCTACTTTAAAGTGATCTGGATGGATTACACAAAATGGTTGGTAAAATGAAAATTAGTTTAAATGCCACTAAATGTACCTGGGGAATAATAACTGAAGAAAAGCTGGTCAATGAAAAGAATGTCTTTAGGGTGATAATGATACAGGCAGATTATGAAACTCTCTATGTAGTGTAAACAGATGGCCAGGAAAGCACATTTCTATTATTGAACCTTTGCATATAGGGGAAATAAGGTTATTTGTGTATATAAACTGTGGAACTGCATCAGGAATACTATTCAGGTCTGGTAGGCACATCTGAAAAAAAGACATTGATCCCTTTATGTGAAGGGCAACTAGATTGATGAAACAATGTCCCTGTAAGAAAGGACACCAAGGATATGGTTTGTGGAGATTGCAAATGATACCTGAGGATGAGGATCTGATATGTATATAGGTATGGTCCTGAAGGGATGATTAAAATGAATAAGGGTGACACCTTTTTCCACCTGGGAGCATAAGTATTAACTGAAAGGATGTACCAACAGAATGGATCTCAGAAAGTTTCTTTAGTCAACAAATGGTTGGGTGTTGACAATAAATCAGTGTCAACAAATGGTTGGCTGTAAATTACCAACCAGGATTGATAAAATTGGAAGCTTGGAAACATTCAAAAATGGAATGGAATTGGTACTAATGGGCACTGGGTAGAGCATGGTGGGATAGGGGAAGCTTGTTTTTTTATAGTCGCAGTAAAAGCCCGGCTTCCTTACATCATTTGGCCACTTAAATACTTTCTGTTAGAATTTCTAATTCTTAGATAATTAAATGGCAATATTTCATTATGCTTAATTTTCCACATATAGTAGCAGTTTTGTAGTTGTACCTTTATAAAATAATGCCAGGTAATCATCATCTCAATCATAATAATTAACTACCCAATGTTATTTCAACTTCTAGGAGTGAAAACAATTCTTTGTAATAGGTGAGTAAATAAAAATTAAACATTGCTATTTTTTATTAAAATGTGCATTTATACAAGTAGAGTATTGCAGAGTAACCCCCTGTATAACACAGTACTTCTACAACACGGTTTGAGAATTCCGGCAATCCTGGCACAACACGATACTTATATAACACGGTTTGAGAATTGCGGGAAATCTTGCATAACGTGGTATTTTTGAGCTTTTGTGCTGGGAAAACCCTGCTATATTAGATGTAATTTTCGTTTCCATTCCTTTTTTGTGAATCCTCACTGTTGACTAGCTAGTCATTATTGCCTTCGTGATATTTTTCCAAAGCACATTTCTGGAGGCCAGTACCACAAAACAGTTTGCAGTTTATTGGTCTTTTCTGTTAGTGTAATCAATTATAAATGGGCAGCAAGCTCAATCTTCTTGCATTTGCTATAGTACCGACAGCTGGAATTGTGTGGGTTTCACATTATTGTGGTGAAATGTGTTTCCCCTTCCATGAAATAGTCAATCATATAAAAAAACAAATTTTCAAAAACTCATTACTCTGTATCTCACTTGTGTGTATCGCGTTTGTTGCAAGTTGTGTGTGCCGTGTTTTGTTATTAATTACTTATCATTTTTACTGTTTTAAATTTTACAACCAAAAAAAAAGTCAATGAACACAAATATCAATTAGTATGTACATATTACAATACGTATTAATTAAGCTATGTACGTAAGTGTAAATTTTATTTTTATTTTGCTAACTGGAAAATATTTTTCTGATTTTCATGTATCATTAAACTTTATTAATTGGTAAGGTAAAAGTTAAATTTGTGCTTTATATCTAAGTGGGAGTCCATTGTATTTTGTTAGGTTCTGTGCTATTGAACTTGTGCTTGTTTGAGACCATAAAAAATTGACTTCGAAGCATCCAGAAGGTCGAAATCTAGATGCTGCAGAAGAGATTGTGCTTAGCAATGATGAAGAAGAAAATTAAATGAAAGTGCATTATCTGACATTAAGTATCACAGTTTGTAAGGTAAGATGTTTGTTCAGTTATTACTATTTAAGTTACTACTATTATAAAAATCAAGTTAAAATATTAAGTTATTACTACTATAAAAATTACGTTTCTGATAGTTATAAAAAAAAAGGTGTATTTTTGTTAACTTTTGGAATGTAACCCTCCTTTTAGTAGTGGTCCTTAGTCCCTTATAACACGGTTTCGCATTACATGAGATTTTGTAGGAACCAAACTACCATTTTATACAAGGGTTACCTGTACTCTAAATAGCATTATCAATGTTGCACAGTATTTAATTTTAAGGAACCTCACTGTATATGTTTTAAAAAATATGCAAATGCCTTTGATGCTTTTTATTTCACATCTTGAGGATGTTTAGAGGTTGTGTCAGGTCAAGTTGTATTCCTGATCTGGAATTTCTCCTAGAGAATAGATTTGTGCAACAAAGCTCTGCACTACTATTACAGGCTATTCTGACTGAATATTCTCAAGAGTGTGTGTGTGTTTTGGGGGCAGGGAAAAGTTGTGCAGCCACTGGTTAATTTTTAATGACACTATGCCATTAAAGATTAACTAACGGAAGAAGATAAGCGGAAATTTTATCATCTTTAAAATGATCAGAAAAATCTTGCTGTATACTTGGATGCTGATTAAAGGCAAATCTGGTATCATATTACTTAGCTGGCCAAAGATAGGTTGACTCATTGTTGATCCTTAAATAAAATAATTACTTATAGAGAATTACTCACAGCAAATTATTACACTGATATTTTAAGAATATCTAAGTGATGTGCTGGTTGTTTTAAGGATTTATGGCAAGTGATAGTAACTATCATTACTTTTAAATATATTTCATTCCATATTCATTTGATAAGATGGTAGGCCATTCTTAAAAAAAGTGACCAAAAGAAAATCTCAATGATAAATGGTTATCAAAAGCAATGCACATCATATAACTGAATTAAAATAAGAAAAGTGGTATGTTCTAATAACTGCTCAGTTACTGATGTCTAATCTTCAGAATGAATTGTATCAATTTATTAGAACTAAAATCGAATTCAAACAATTATCTCAATTTCTCTTTACAAGATGCATCCAAGGTATAAGGTCTCCTAATTTATATTTTACAAATATGAATGGCATCATTTATATAATGTGTATTGGTTGTTTGATATGTATTTCATAATAGCACTACGCACACAACAGAAAACTGTTAGTAGCATTCCAAGTGGGGGCATATATGAATAAAGTGAAAATGGAATCAGGTGTTATCATTAGATTTTTGCAATTGAGGTGGATTAGCCCTATTAGTATTCACTGTCAGAAGTGTGAGAATGACACATCAATCAAAACTGAAAATCAGTAATTCTGAGGACATATGTTCTTATGTTGAAGCAGAGTTATGGAGGGGAAGACGATATTTTATGAACTTGAAATATTTGTTAATAAGTATATTTGTGGGATCTGTGCATACGGTTTTGTATGAAAATTTCAAAATGAGCAGTTCCAGTCAGGTGGGTACCCAGGTTCAAAAAGCTAATTATTTCATGTGCCAAGTGATGCTACAATAAATAATGCTTTCACTCTCTTTCCCACAATTGTCATCATGGATGAGACATGGACTATTCAAATGGGAGACTAAGCACATTGATTCATCAAGGCTGACAAATTTCATATTGTTAAAAGTAGAGAGAAAATGGTTAGAATTTTCTGGAATGTTAGTATATCTTTATGCAGTTACAGGAATACAGCAGAAATACTCATATCCTACAAATCATCTTCACTTCCATCACAAAATTATGTGATAAGGTCTGCTTATTTATTAGCAGAAATAATATGGAGCATATATATGAGAGCAAAATAACATAGTCCCAAAGAAGTTCCACATATTTTGCATTTTTTTTTTTTTCCAAAAAAGAAATTTCAATTTTTCTTTCCAACAGCCAGCAGCCAGTGTGAAATCTAGTGAATATGAGATGAGCTCACTTGTTTTCCCTAAAAAATTCTTAGACCTGGGCAGCATAATAGGAGGAAGTGTGCTGCCTATGTCTATGAATTTTTTTTGGGAAAACAAATATGAGCTCTTCTCACACCCGGTGACTTTTGCTTGTTTCTGATGATGTCTCCCTTTGTGGCAGGCATTTACAAGCTGATCAGCAGCATCTAATTACCATTTACCAGTGGACTAAACATATCCCCAAATAATGCTTCCCTACAGCCTTCATGCTTTCAGAGAAAAAGATGCAAAAAATATTTGGAACTTCTCTGGTACAATTTTGCAAACTATGTAAATTTCATTCACTCACATATTATTTCTGTTGAAGAAAATTAAGAGACCATATCACTTGAATGCACCTGTATAGCAGAAACTATAAATCTTAATATTCAGATGTTGTTTTAATTAATACAAAGACAAAAACTAGTACAGAGAAGGATTTTTATTAAACAAGTATTAATATAAAGGAAAACAATCCCTTTGACAGGAAGAAAGATTAACTTATAACACTGTTAAAGTTGCTATATATATATACATTCACATAGTATTACTAAATTAGACAATGAAAAGAAATTCACAATATGTATATTTTCCCTGGCATTAATTCAACATCTATAAACTTAATAATATGAAGTAAAACTATTTCGATGTATATGAATTCAAAACTTTCTAATTTAAAAACACAAATTTGCAAGCCACTATCAGATGGAGTATTAGCACCATAATTGAGTTATATTGTATTTTCATCCTTTGCCAACAGTAAGAATACTGTTCATATTAAACAATCTCAAATTATTAATATCACAATTATAATTTGAATAAAGCACTTCATTTTCATTTTTTCTCTTAACTATTTAAAACAATCATTCAGTAAGAGCTCAGTAATCACAATTTCACTTATTATATACATTTTAATAATTTTTCTGTATTAACAAGTAGATTGTGCAGTAGCATAGATAAAGATGGAAAAGTTATACTGCTATTTTATAATATTATATTATGCAATATCCCATAATTAGAAAACAACTTTGTGTATTATTGCATTTCCTGGATAGTTTTATTGTAATTACATAATTGACATCTGTATATCAGATAAGTATTATTATAAATTATAAAGAGGGGAAAAAAGTGGCCTTAAAATGTAAGTTCACCATGACTTTTATGTCATGACTGGAGTCCAGAAATAAAGACTATTTATCATTTATTATGGAAAAAATAAAACCTGGGAGAAAATGAATATTACTTTTAATAAAGATATTAAAGGGAGAAAAACTGTTATTTGGTTTCTGGAAACAACTTATAGCAACATTTAGAAAGAGATTATTAATGTATATCAAGGTTATAACTTTATATCAGCATAGCTTGTTAATTTAATTACATGCATTTCATTAAGACTAATAAAATCAAGAACCTTTACAGTAATATATACACATATATATACTGTTACTGTAAAAGCCTTGAAATCTGGCAAATCCTACCATTTACCAATTTATCCTACTATTTACCTTGGAATATGATAAATCCTACTATTTACCATTTGCCTTGGTAAAAGCCCAAAATTCAGTTTTGCATCAATGCTATTTGGTAAAAGTCCAAAATATTAATGTTTTACTTTATTTCAGACTATTACTGCTCTGATACACTATCATTTAACAGTTCACATTGATCAAAGCCTGTTTAATAATTGCATTCACAAATTCTATTCCACTAAGACTGAAGTACTGTAAATTAGGGGCTCTGAATATAGTGAATATGTTATACAGGGATAGGAAATATATGCCCCTTATGTCCTTGTTTAAAAATCTGAAAAGTGAATTAAGCAGGAAATTATAATTTCTTCCCTCTTTGCACTGTCTGATTATCTCTTTGCTGATTTTAAAACAGAGGCATGCATAGGAAGGATATGCATTATATTCAGAATACAGCAAATATGTTACCCAGACAACCTTGCAGGGATAGCACATATATTCTCCTATGCCCTTGTTTAAAAATTGGAAAAGAGATGATCGAGCAATGCAAAAAGGAAAGCAATGATAATTTTCTGCTCATTTTTTTTTTTTTTTTTTTACTTTTTAAACAAGGGCAGATATATCTCCTTAAATATTTAAAAAATATTAAGATATATTTGCTATTCCACAGTTGCATGGATAACATATTCACTATATACAGAATAAATGAATACGGTATTCAGTCATTCTATTTATTGTTCATAAATTTATGATTTCTGTTTTTGTTCTACTAGAATTTGTGAAGAAAACTTTCCTAAAAATAAATAACGTTACTTGTTTTGAATTGTTGGTTTTTACAAATCACCTTCTTCATCCTTTTACCAAAATGGACCAGAAATTGCAAGGATTTATCATATGAGAGTGGTAAAAGTCAGAGTGAAAACACTGTGTGTGTGTGTGGGTGGGTGGGTCTGATAACAGTGCAAGGATGGAAGTGGAGTTTACACAAAATGCCAAAAACTAATAGGGGAAGGATAGTTGAAATTGGAAAAGATGGTAGTGAAAGAGAAGGAAAGAATGTAAATATCCTATATGTTACAATGAATTAAGAGAATTAAAGGCTCAATTTAAAAGACAATTAAAGAGGATGGAGCTGTAAAGTACAAAAATTAATGCAAAATAATTAAACCAACAAAAGGAGAACTAGCCAGCATCAGAAATGGGTAGATAAATTTAGCTATAAGTAAAAAAAAAAAAAAAAAAAAAAAGGAAGCAAATATGCAAAAATCTGTTAGCTAAAGTGAATATTATTGATAAATGTCAGGTATTTCATCAGGGGACTACACCTGACCATGTATCAGGAAGTGCATTTTTATATTTGTACATATAAGTGGAGGAGAAGCAAATTAACCCCTTCATGGATTATACCGAGATATCTCGTTTTTAGTTTAAAAAACTATTTGGAACACAAAATATCTCGTGATACACTAATACCCGAAGCAAACGATAATACCTCCAAATTTAAGACTAAAACGCATTATCTCGGGTATTTATCTGGCTAATTTTGCATTAGCCAGGTAAAAATCCCGAGATTTCTCAGGATTTTCTTATGCCTGGCAGCAGACGACTGGCTTTTGTTTTACTTATATTGTACACCAATGGAAGAACAGTAGGGCACGTTCCTGTGCCGCCAGTAAGCAAAATATAATTTACCATCCTAAATGCAGAATACTGAACCCATGAAAATAATTCACAAAAACAATATCGAAAAATATTTCGGTGCCCTCTTGAACTGCCACATGTAAGCAACACTTACCCACCTATCCACTTAGGGTGGCCATGTGTCAGAATGTAGTTAGTTTGCAATTATTGCTTGTGGTGGGAGGTCACTTGATTTTTTAAATTTATTTATATAATGAGTGATGGAGTTTTTCTATTCCTTTATTTTTTAGCTCAAGCGCTAATTTATTTTAAAAATCTGTATAATTTGCACACTTTTTGGCATACACAAGATAACTCGGGATAGCCCAAATGGGTTAATTACTCCCATGTATTTTCTATGAAAAAATTAATAAAAAACACAAAAAACTACACAATGAGTATTTGCATGATGCATACTTTTAATCTGTAAAATAAAAAAAAGTCGATCTGTTACGGCACATTTTCCAGAAAAAAAAAAAACGTTCCCGGAAGGGGTTAAAGAATAAAACAAGGTGAGATAAAGCAGCATTACTCTTTCAGAATATGGTGTCATCATGCAGTGTAAGTAATATAAAAATAAGGATAAAACTAAATTAAAATATGAATAGGTGTTTTCAGAGTATTAAATTGAAGATGGGAAAGGGATAAAGGAGTAACTCTTTTACCCCTTAAAAAAATATAAATAAGTGTTTTTAGAGTATTAAATTTGAGGATGGGGAAGGGATAAAGGAGTAACTCCTTTATCCCTTCCCCATCGTCAATTTAATACATTGACGTATACCATTTGCTTGTTCTAAATTTAATTCAAATTTATATACTTTTTCCACCAAAATTCCAACACCAATATTTTTTTCCAAAATTGCATAAAGTTCTAATTTTTTTTTTACTCTGAAAACACTTATTTTATTTTAGCTTTATCCTTATTTTTTTTACCTTATTTTTATATTACTGACACTGCATAATGACATATTCTGAAAGAGTAATGCTGCTTTATCCCACCTAGTTTTATTCTTTAATTTGCTTCTCTACCACTTATATGGACAAATATAGAAACACAGTTCCTGATACATGGTCAGGTGCAGTCCCCTGATGTATCAATACCTGACCATGTATCAATATTCACTTTAGCTAACATCAGATTTTTGCATTCCCCCTTTTTTTTCGACTTATAACTAAATTTATCCACCCATTTCTGATGCTGGCTAGTTCTCCTTTTGTTGGTTTAATTACTTTACATTAATTATTTTACTTTATAGCTCCCTCCTCTTTAATTGGCTTTTCAATTAAGCTTTTAATTCATTATAACATATAGGATATTCACATTCTTTTCTTCTTTTTCACTACTACTACATCTTTTCTGATTTCTACTATCCTCCAATCAGTTTTTGGCATTTTCTGTAAATTTCACTTCCATCCTTGCACTATTATCAGGCCTGTTAATTCCTACATGCATATATATACTTTTGCATCCTTTACTGCTGCTTTGCACATTCAGGTGCATCTGTCATGTCATCCTTATTTTTATCTATCAACTATCACTTCTTGTTTAAACTCAGTTCTATATTAGGCATTTCATATATATATATTAGTAAATTAATAAGAGGAGTTTACCTCAATATAGTACGTGGAACACTTCCGTATGATACCCTCCAGAAATTAAAACGGAAAAAACGAAAAAATCGACAACTTACCGGTACATTAAAGTAAAATATAAATAATTAAAGTAAAATATAAATAATTAAATAATCAATTTAACACAATTCAAAATCAATTCAAAACAATTAAAATTCAAATTAACGCAATTAAAAGAATCTAACGAATAATTGCGTTAATTTGAATTTTAATTGTTTTGAATTGATTTTGAATTGTGTTAAATTGATTATTTAATTATTTATATTTTACTTTAATTATTTATATTTTACTTTAATGTACCGGTAAGTTGTCGATTTTTTCGTTTTTTCCGTTTTAATTTCTGGAGGGTATCATACGGAAGTGTTCCACGTACTATATTGAGGTAAACTCCTCTTATTAATTTACTAATATTATTATCAACGTAGAACATATTGAGTATTACAGCTCTGATTCATACTATATATATATATATATATACACTGGTGTTCAAAGAAAGTGCATCACCCCTTAAAATTGTAATTGTTGTCCGAATAACGTAAGTATATGGCAATATTTCTTACAGATTGCATCAGATAAGATTGACATGTGTAGGTGATGATTTAATATTGCATGTTGTTACTTTCACCTATATGAGCACGCTCTGCAAGAGTTGGTCATTCCCTGTTTGTCAGGATGGCGAGTAACGTGCAGTTGACACCACAAAGAAAGAGTGCTATTTTTGCTTTATGTGAGGATGTTCTTCCCGTCATATTGCTTGTAGAGTGTCTCATAATCAGTCGACAGTGAGTAGATTTCTTTCCAAATCTCAAGAATACTGGTTCTGCTGATAGGAAAAAAGGAACCAGATGCAAACGAGTCTCTATGCCAAAACAGGACCGCGTTTTGAAGCACTTCCTTAAAAACCGTAAAACTTCTTCGTCTCAGCTGAAAAGAGAATGGGAAGAACATACAGGGGTGGTAGCAAGTGCAGTAACAGTCAGAAGACACCTTTTCAAAAATGGACTTGTAGCCCATTGTCCTAAGAAGCCACTCCTCACACAAAAATAAAAAAGGCCCGATTAATTTGGTGTAAGAAGCATTTCAAATGGACCCCCCGAGCAGTGGAAGTCAGTTATTTTCTCGAATGAGAAGAAATTCAACCTGCATGGCTCTGATGGGAGACAAACAATTCGCCATAGATGTGGTGAAGAATACTATTCAGACTGTATGGTGTCTACAGCAAAATTCCCTACCAGCCAAATGATATGAGGGTGGATTTTGTATTGCAGAGTAGGTCACCTGCAGTTTATAAAAGGTTCCATAAATGCCAATGGGTATCTGGCTATATTTGAAGGCAAATTGCTGCCACCCATTAGAGACCATTTCAACCTGCCAAGTAACTGCATCTTTCAGGATGACTCTGCTCCTTGTCATTGGGTGAAAAGTGTAAGCAGGCACTTGTGTAGTTACTTTAGCTTAATTTCTGTGTTAGACGTTCGACAGTAATGTGTTTAAATTTGTTACAGGAGAAAAATGTTTAAAAGAACGGTCCATTACAACTCTTAGCTGGACAGGAAATAGCCCGGACCTGAATCCTATAGAGAACTGTTGGCATAGTGTGGAATCTGCAGTTGCCAGAAAGAAACCAAAGACTCTTCATGAACTTCAGGAAGCCATAATTCATGTTTGGAACCACAAACTATCAGTTGATTATCTTCAGAAATTGAGGGCTTCTGATCACATTTCAGCCATAATTGTCGTGTTTACCAAAACTGTTGTATAAAGGTTGCAAATACTCATTTTGGAATATTTTGAGAGCACCTGTCAAATATTACTTAGTTTTTGCCTTAACTATTAATAAATATCTTTTGTTTATATTTCCATTTGTAGCATACCATCACAAAAGAGTTAGAAATGTGAAATTCCTAGGTGATGCACCTAGGAATTTGAACACCTGTGTGTGTGTATGTATGTATGTATGTATGTATATATATTGAATATATATATCCAATATATATATAATTCCAATTATATATAAATATACCTTTCATTACAACAATAGGAAATCTGAATTGTTATAATTATTTTAATATTATAAAGAAAACTGCTCATGTAAATAAAAAATATTTACAAACATATATTTTAAATAACCAAATGAGGTAGTTTATCAAAATTACTTTACACTGATGACAAAAAAAAAAAAGTGTGCACAGACCACAGTGATGCTAAACATATGCTCATTATAGCTGAAAAGGTTACAATTTCAAATTGCCACAGTTTATTTACTTCCTGGATGATTTTATATAATTGAATAAGAAACATAAATAACAGAATTTATTACGAAATATACAACTGTTAACCCTGGTATTTGCATTAATCATTTTTTAATGCCAGATGAATTTTGTTCTGAATAATAATGGATAACTATTTTAATTACTCTTTCTAAATGATTTTATACAATTGAATAAGAAACAAATAACAGAATTTATTACAAAATATACATACTGTTAACCCTGGTATTTGCATTAATCATTTTTTAATGCCAGATGAATTTGGTTCTGAATAATAACGGATAACTATTTTAATTGCTCTTTCTAAATGCCAGTTGTGTGCTTATTCCTTTTTTTTTTTTTTTTTTTTTAACATTCATTCATCAAAAGTGGACTACACTTAGAAGTATATTCAGTGATATGATAATTTTTCTTGTGACTAGACTTACTACATCACTTCCAACTTTAACAACAGAAATATATACTAATAGACTATTTCTGAAACAGCAGATAGATAATGGTATAACAGTTTAACAATGTAAGCATAAAAAAATAACAGTTTTATAAAAAAAAAAAAAAAACAACACTACATATCAAAAACTAGAAAAACCACAAACAACAATAAACCTGAGTTTCAAAACCAGCACTGCATGTAAATAGTTAAGTCTGCATAAAATAAATATGTTCATATACAAACTATGGCTAACACTAGATTCATTTTACAGTTTTTGCAACTCACAGTATATTTCTTATCGTATGCAATTAACAATTTTTTAAAAATCCTATAAAAGTTTCATAACTGCCAGGAGCAAAGACTAGCTAGTTAGTGGAATGTTTCCTAACATTAAACTACTGGTAACATGAATCACTTTTTTACAAGTATTAAACTGAAAATTGGCTGCTCTATTCATACCTGATTCAAAGGCATCTCATTTTATATAATTATGTATTAAAAATGCAAAACACATATTAGTTCATAGCAAAATATGTTTCACATTTTATATTATAAACTCGCATTCTACTCTAATAATGATATACATCTTTAATAAGTTTTATTCACCATTCAGGATCACAGTTAATTATTAAGTACAATCTCTCCATTGTGTTTATCTTATGCACAGAACTGTCTTAGTTGCAGATGTTTATTACATCTTTGTTTCAAAGCTATCAAGAAGCATATTTTTAATACTTAAATTACTATCACAGAAAATGTCCTGTAATAACAATACACTTTTATATAATCACAGAATACCTCCTAAGTACTTCAGAAGTTTTCTCAATCAAAAATGAATTCTCAATGGTTTTGTATTCATATTTTTTCCATTTTTTTAAAAAAACATTTTATAGTTTTAACTTGCTTAATTAAGATGAATTCTGATATACAGTATACTTCCATTACAGTGCTTTCTAGGAAACTAGTCCTAAAAAGCACTATAAGGAAGAAAGTGTTATAAAGTGGGACCCTTTTTTTTCTAATATTTTTTAGATAATGATTTTTTCAGTTTTTTTTTTTTTTTGCAACATTTATGATGCAATGGTTTATGCATCAGTTGAAAACATGCACAGTTCATGTATTACTGGCACCTTCAACCTTTTTTTTTTTGCATTCTATTAAAAAAGAATGACAAATGTTTAAGATTTTATTAAGCTAAACTTACTTGAGCATTGTAAACACAATAAATGTAACATTACCATAATAATAATAATAATGGTGTCATTAATGAAATTTATTTATGCCATGTTGAACACACCCACAACCAAAAAAAAGATATTGATTGTACTGTACAAGCAAAGAGTTTTTTCAAAATTTATTCACTGTTTTTTGAAGAAAATGAACATTTATGTATCAAATATAGAAACTAGCAATGAGAAGCAAAGTGGAGAGGTAGAGTACAGTTCTGAATATATCAACAAAACATAGAATAAATGTTCTGCCAAACTGAACTTGCAAAAGTAACACACGATAATACTTGGTTAGACTTAGTGATTTGTTATCTGAGGCTCTTAAGTCTTTAGGTGTTTCTGATTTTGGGACTTAGCAGTCAACATATTAATTTGATAATTTTAAGTTGCAAAATATATAGAGACAAACTGTCTGTCTTGATAAACTGTGTTTAGTTTAACCATTTATTATGGAGAATGAAAAAATGAGTAAATTGTTTCAAATTAAATTTTTAAAAACATTTAAACCATGAAAAAACACAGAAAAACAATTAATGCTGTTGATAGGGTTATATGTAAGACAAGGTACTATTTTGCTCCTATGAATGGACTTCACCACCTCTATACCAAAACAAAAAATAAAATAACATACAAAATCTAAAGAAAACGAACCAAAGCACCACTCACCCATCGGAGTGGGGAGGATGCATGACTTCTCACCTAAAAAGACATGCTCATACCTCAAAAAACAAGAGCTACTAAAAGAAAACCACAGATCCAAAGAATCCCAAGCACTATCTGTATTCAGTTTACCAAGGTGGCATTCTATCTGCATTCATTAAACTGAAAGGGTTAAAACATTATCTTTATGAATACAACAATACCAAAAGGTTGTTATGAATCAGAAAAATGCCAGATTATGGATGCTTGACTGTACATACGTCGAAGCCTAAACAAAATATCAGTTAGTCTAATTGTCTGAAAGGATGACAAAAAGTGCTTTGCTATTAATAGATGTTAAATGAAAATAAAAGACATGTCACATGAGAATTTAAGATGTTTATTAGAGTGTTAACTACATTAAGGTACACTTAATACAGGTCGGCTAAGTTTCAAGGTTCTGGGGGGGGGGGGGAGATAGTTGTTACTGTACGGTTTTAGGTGCATCAACAACTTAAACCATATTGTGCCATGTGTTCATGGGCCAATTTGCATGTTGTACAGGATGAAAAACCAAGAATAACTCACAGGTGAAAATTCTACTCCCTCTGCCTGAGGTCAGCTATAATAGCTTTAACTGAAGAGGACTTTGAAAATTCTTCCAGCCATGGACAGGACTTGAACCCTAACCTCTTCAAATGAATGATAAGTGGCAAAATTACAGACAGAGGACTAGAGATGACAGAGAAAGAAAGGAAAGAAATTACAAGAATTCATGGTGATATAAAAGGTAAAGTTGATATGTCAGTGTCAACTGATATGTGATTTAATAGCAGAAACAAGTTCAAAGAAGCTTTTACAACTTAGGTCTTGGAAGAGAACCAAGAATGTAATGTTCATTCACAGCCCTTTTCTAAAGAATACTATTAGTATGGAGTTAAAATAAGTTTTATTTTAATAGGAAATTTCATCTCCAAACTAATAAGTTTTAATTAGTAATATTACTCTCCTGAAAAAGGATTGTGAATGAGTATTATATTCTCAATTCTTTTTGTTACTGTTGTTAAATCACATATCAATGTAGTAATAGTAACAGTTTTTGACATATAGTTCAAGGAAGTCACAGGCTTTTGCTGCATTGGCTAAAAAAAGAAAGAAAAAACACCACCCAACCAAGTAAATAATAAAACGCAAATTATATACTTTCCTCCTCACACAGTAACTATCCAGTTGACCTTTGAATTTATTCAAACTGTCAGCCTCAACTACTTATGAGGGCAACTTGTTCCAGCTTTCAACGATTCACTGGCTAAAAGAAAACTTCCTACAATCTAATCCAAACCTCAAGCCCTATCACCTGAAATTATAACCCCTAGTTCTGGACGTTTTAGAACAGTGAGAATTCCACCTTCATTCATTTTACTAATCCCTCTCAGAGCCTTGTGAACCTTAATCAGGTCACCTCTGAGGTACCGGGTTGCCAAGCTCTATATCCTACATAATTAGAATCTTTCCTATTTGTAGGCTGAATAGCAATTTTACCTTTTATATTACCATGAAATGTTTTGTAATTTGTTCCTTTCTTTATTTCCTTTCTTTATGTTCTAAGATGGTATTCAGCAGAACCTTGAAACATAGCCACACTGTATTAAGCGTAGATTGATATAGTAACACTTCAATGAACACCTTAAAATAAATTTTCACATCGTATTATAGGGGCTTCTGTTTTCATGTAACTTCTAATCACTTATTCTGACACCATGATGGACTGTTACAACTCTGATATATTATGAAAAAAAAAAAAATTAACATAAAATATAGGAAATTATAGATGTTTGGAACTTCTTGTTACATCAGAATTTAATTTAACCTCTTCTAGTATATATATATATATATAATATATATTCTTACTGTAAATAATGTATGCTTTGTCTTAAAATTTTCCTGCATGCTTCCATCTCTTCCTAACTAATAGTAAATAGAATTTTAATAGATGGCAGCCCATAGCATCAAATAATGGAGGAAGTCAACTGTTGGTCATTGTGGTCCAATTTGGGTTTAAAAAACAAATTTTTTTAACATAACCTGGAATTTAGATCCAGAAGTTTATGAAACTGAATTGAGTGATAAATAAACAGATATAGGGGAAGGTACTACTACTACCAATAAAAATAATATTAAACAATCACAAATTCTTACAAAGCTCCCATGTTTTTTAAAAAATTTGAACTGATTTTTGCAATAATTTTGTCCTAATGCCAGACAACTGAGTCAAAATAAGAACAAATTATTTAAAAGCATTTATTTTTTATTTTTATTTTTTGAAAATTCCATCAAAAAATTTGCTCCACAGAGCCAGCTGGTAGTGGAAAACTTACTGCCATGAGCCCATACACATTTTTGTCAAATTCACTCATGAAAGGATTAAATGAAATTAGACCAAAAGAAATGGGTGTTATACGGACCTCACTTAGTATGACAATTTAGTAGACAAAAAAAAAAATTAAATTAATATAGTCATGTTTTTGACTGTTATAATGCTGAACAAGTGTTTTTCTCTTAATGGCATAAACCACTTGTTCAGTGTTATATATTTAGTCATTTTAATATTTAATCATGTAAGTTTTGTGTGCAGTTATACTGAAATTTGTTAAATACTGTAGACCAGTTTTTTCTAAGAATGGGAAAGAAAAGAAGAAGTGTGTTGTGGTCTTTAAAAATGAAATTAACAAACTAAAAATATTAGAAAGACCAAAATGGAGCGAACTATTGAAAAAAAAGTTGAATGTAATTGGGGTCCACTATACTTGTATTGAAGCATTCATTTTATATTTATCATATTCTAAATTCTTAAAGACTGAAATTCACAAAGCATGCTTTTTCTCATAAGTAGATCCTCTAAGATGACAATATCTTTTTAGATGAAGTGCCATGCATAATGGAACTGTCAAGTGTAAAAAAGCATAACAGATGTAGAAAATGCATTACAGTTATAGAAAAATATCCAATTATTTTTAATGATTAGAAGTAATTTTAGAGATGTCTTGTGAGATGTTTAATGATTAGAAGTAATTTTAGAGATGTCTTAGAGGTGTCTTGCTATCCTAAAGATATAATGTCAAAATTTTAAGGAACAGAAGAGATCATAGCATTTAAACAAAATCAAGGCCTAAAAATACTTGGATGAAAGTAGAATTTACAGAATGAGTACCAAAAAATCACAATAAATAAATAAATTACTAAATGCAATCTCACTAATTAAGAATGTAACTTATAGAACAGTCAGAACCTCTTTTACACAGAAATTTAGTTTTGATTTCTTTTTGCATAGATTACTTCGCGTTATTTCACAACATGCACTTATTAGAAATCACATCTAAAAGAAATCACATGACTGTGTGTGATTATATATATATATTGCAAAAACAGTACAAAAATCACAATCAACAGGCATATATTGTGTATAATTTAGATATTTACACATGAAAAATAACTATGAGGTTATGTATATGAACTCAAAAACAGACCACAAAACTATTTATTTGCCAGTGATTCACAACATTACTTTTATAACTATTGTTCTGTATAATTTTTGTTTGCTTTCATTCTAATTTATATCAGATACTTATCAAGAAAAGCAAATTCACTGTTGTTATTTCATTCATATATTTAGCTATTATACATTATTGGTTATTATGAATAAGTATACTGATGAAGTTAAAAAACTTCAAAAGGAAACAATGAAAGATTTTAGTGATGTATATCAACTACATATACAATCAACACTACTTTATATGTATATAATCACTATGTTATAGTATATCCCACATATTAATTTGAATTAAAAGATCACTTATTCAACCAAATATATAAAATTTTAAATACAATTAAAAAAAATTAAGCACTTATAGATTTTTTTCCCCCTTTTAAGTTGACATGTAATTGTCAACAACAAGGTAATTCACAAAATAAATTATAAACAAGATGACAACAAAATAGCGGGAAATTTTTCTTCCAAGGTACTAATGTTGGGGCAGAGGCATAATAATAAAATTTCCCCATGAAATTTTTAAATGTCTGCCCTGTTATTTAACAACTATATCATACCAAACCATTATCACGACTGCAGTGGAGGAACTAGCAGAAAGGTAATTTCACCTATATGTTGGAGTACACCTTTATATACTATATATAGCTATGAAATTATTACATGCTTTACTAAGCTAACCACTCGCCCAACAAGGAATAAATGTTACAAGTTAACTATATACATTACATACATAAAATTAACAGTAGTGTTCTTGCTTATATATATATATATATATTCTTCTAATGAGCATTTGAAGTGAGTGAAGAGCATAAGCTCATATGTAAAAAAAATGCATACTGTAAAATTTATTACAAAAACGAAACAAGTGTTATTATAATTCATTAAGCAAAAGCGACCTTCAATTCGAGATTTATCTATTCAAGTGGTGAGAAAAATGCATTCTTTGACAACTTAAATAAACAGATTGCAAATAATTGCAAGCTTAAGGATTGTCAAGACAATGTAAGTGAGCTATTATTATTATTATAAAATTTAAGTTGGAGAGTGGTGAAAGGCAAATTTGGCCAAGGAAAGTGAATTAATAAAGTGATTATTAAGAATGTAGGGTTTTAAGAACATAATGCTGGTAGTCAGATTACTAAGAATAATGCCAACACTGGACACTAAATTTAAAATAAGGTTTTTTTAAATGCAGTGTTCAGTGTTGTTCTCATTCCTTGTAATAACAATAAATTCCTTTCAGGAGTTTTTTTTATTATTATACTACCATGCTAATAGTGGATATATCAACATGAAAAGGTATATACTATAGATCTTAAAGATGTGTTTAGATATATAAGCATATTTATCTGATTTTGCACAGCAAAATATTTTTACATTACCATCATACATATCAGAAAATAAGATTATCCTTCATATCCCTTGTTAGAATTGGTTTGACTTGGTATGATGAAAGAAAGAAATGATCCTTATGATGCAATTAATTTAAGCAGAGAAAATTATACAATGACACTAATTAAAAATGTGCCTTGAATGTTTATTACAAATGTTGAGTAGCAAGATATCCAAATTCAATGAAAGGTACTACCTTGAAAGTCAGGTAACTAAAAAGTTGTTTTTAAACTGTGAAAGACAGCATATAAAATAAGTGTGTTTTTCATAGTGTTCATGCATTATCATTAACAGAGAACATAAACTTGGTGAGTAACAAGCAAGAAATAACAGAGGCATTGATAACTGCAGGAAACCCAAAATGTGACACTGTTTACATTCTGGAACTTTGGTTTAAACCTTTTGTGAACATGCACATAAATTTGTAGTTTCAAGGTTCTGTCGATGCAGTATCAGTGTATATGTACAGATTCTCTTGAAGTACTACAAAGACATGATGTCATGTATCAAATGTCTCATAAATATAAAAACAGTAGCTGTTTTTATATTTATGATAGTTTTAAAAATTGAAGCAGGAAAGGGGGTCCCAGAGACAATGTACACTTACACAAGCCAAAATTGAAGAAATTCTCTGGAATTTGTATCTAGAAGTTGAAGAAATAATTAAATAATACACATATAAATGTAAATTGTTGTTGTTGTTGTTGTTATTATTTGGTTTTTAGGAGCATTAGCAACTAAGGCCATATTGCTCCGGGAATATGCGGTGGTCATTCCCTGACCTTTCCGCATCCTCCGTATTTGGTGGTGACGGGCTCGAACCCCGGTCTAATCAAGAAGCATGTGCTACGCACTGCTGCTCCTTCCCACCTGGCTACGGAGGCGCTCCTATAAATGTAGAGGATAATGTTGCTAAGAAAAAATTAATGGCAATGTTAACACTTTCATGATGAGTTCTTATATTTTTATACTTTCTGTATGAAATTTTGATTAATTTTATTTCAAAGCATTTATGTACGTAGTTTTTACAGACTTTTAAATTCCTCAAAAAAAAAAAAAAAAAAAAAAAGCATTCACGAAAGAGTTACCAGAACTTAAGAAAAATAGTTCTCTTGGTTATTAGAATGTAACAGTCAACTAGTATAACATAACAGCCTGTCCATTTTGGAATAGTACTGATGCAACAGACAGAATAGAAAAGAATATCACTAAATTTTGGCATCTGATAAAGTTTTAATATTGAA
This sequence comes from Mastigoproctus giganteus, assembly GCF_048544385.1. NCBI lineage: Eukaryota > Metazoa > Arthropoda > Arachnida > Uropygi > Thelyphonidae > Mastigoproctus > Mastigoproctus giganteus. Next base: position 211,722,103 of record NC_143576.1, on the reverse strand, counting down.
AAAATATTGATTTTTATTCCTATTCCATAATAAGAATTAAAATCCGATGGCAGCTATTTGAAAAACATTAGTTTTTTTTCACTTCTAACCCTTATTCTATCTATTTAAACTGTGAATAAAAAAATAAAAAACTAATAATTTTAATGATGCAAGATGTTTTCGATATCACTTTTAATTCTACCTCAAAGTTTGATGGCTTTTTGGTGTTTTAAACAAAATATTAATTAATTGTAATTAATTGCCAAAAGTATCCAGACTGGCTGTGTGGGGTACTACCCACATGTAGTATATCAGTGTGTCATTAGATACTGTTAATTCATTGTGAGTTAGTTGGTGAGTTTTGTGCTAATAGGATATTATGCTTTTGGTATTTAAGTGTTTCTGTTCAGTGTGTCTTGCAATTTTTGTAGCCAAGTAAGATGGTGGATGTTAAAGGACAGTGAAATGGCATAAAATCGTATCATAAACTTGGGAAAACAGTTTTGGAGACTTACAAAATGCTTAAAGAAATGTTTGGCAATGAATCTATGGGTAGAATACCAACTTTTCATGGTATTCATGTTTCCAAGGTGGCCAAACTTGTGGTTGCAGATTTTGAGTGCTCAGGCCCATTATCAAGTCAGACTGATGAAAATGTTAAAAGCAGTGCATACAACAATCCATGAGATTAATGATACTTGTGCCATTCTAGGCCTATCGTACAGTACATGGCAATGCATTTTAACTGAAAATTTAAACATGAGGCAGATCTGCAAAATTTGTGCTCCATTTTCTGAGTAATGGACATAAAGAATCAGCTTTCTGCATGCAAGACCTGCATGCACAGGCCAGAAACTTCATATCTAAGGTTATATAACAAATAAGGTTATAAAAGCTTATGGTTATGACCTAGAAACAAAACACCAGTCTTCCCAGTAGGAAAGTACATCATCTCCACGTCTAAAAAAGGCAAGGCAGTTCATATCACACATCAAGAGCATGCTGATTGTTTCTTCAACAATGAGGGAAATATTCATCAGTAGTTTCTTTTGCAAGGCCAACTGTAAATCACCAGTTCTACATTGAGGCCCTAAAGGCATTCAAGGAGGATGTCAGAAGAAAATGCTGAGGCAAGTGGCACACTCAGGATTGGCTTTGTTGGTTCAGCAGTTTTTAGCCAAGAACAAAATGATGATAGTTCGACACCCTTCCTATTCAGGGGGGGAACCCCTGGTGCCATCAGACAACTAACAATAACTGTCCTTATTCTTCTGACCTGGTCTTCATGACTTCTTCCTGTTCCCCAAAGTGAAAATTTAATTAAAAGGATGAAGGTTCAAAGACATTGTGGAGATTGAAGCTGAATCACAGAAAGTATTGGACGGCATCATTAAATAGGAGTTCAGAGATGCTTCATACACTGAGAAGCACTGGGATTGGCATACAAATGCTGAAGGGAACAACACCAACATGTAACTAACATAAGTCTAAATTAATTTTATTGTCCCAGTCCGGAAACTTTTGGTTCGCACCTGGTATATATTCTAAAAGCCATAAGAAGCTGAATTAGATGACACATAAATCACATATAGGTGATTCACAATACCTAGAAATAGAAATTACATTATACTGAATTTAGAAAGTTTTTCTTAGCAAGTAAAAACATATAAAAAAATCTACATTATTAAAGCATATATCTATAATGGCTTTCTGTGAGAACATTTATCCAATTAAACAATTTGCAATAAATCACTTGCTTTTAGTTCATTCAAAATGTATATATGCACAGAAATGACCAAAGTTGAAGTCTGAGGTATTTCATCATGATGTTAAAGAACAGATCCTATCCATTAAATTCTATTTTAACCTAAGCATCTTGAAGAAGAAAAATAAAAAAAAAAACTAAGATTTTGCCAAAAAAAAAAAAAAAAAACCTGAATAATATAGATTTTGTAGATTCCTCTAAAGACAAATCCAGTCTTACTCTTGTGCTGAACAGCTTCAGAGAATGAAATTTCATGCAATACTTTCATGATTTGGTATTCTGATAGATAAAAGCATTAAGTTTATTATATTTATAAATTTTGTAAAAAGAAAGTGCCAAATTCTCATTCTTTCATTCTATTTGAATAATAAAAAAACAGTAAAGTGCAGCCATTATCAACCCACTGCAGGATGGAAGCCTCCTCAACAATTCATGCTGAGGGAAATGGACCATAATCTGCCACGCTGGTCCAGTGCAGGTTGGCAGATCGACCATATTCAGCAGTCAGGGGATTGAACCCCGGTCTACTCAAAGAGCGTGTACTACTGCACTCCCGCTCCTGACCACTCGGCTACGGAGGCCGTATTTGAATAATAAATAACACTAATTACAAACGAATCAATAAAAACTACTATGTGATATGAATTTTGCTATTCAGAAACACTACAAATCTAGAGCACAACTGGCTATTCTTGTGTTTAAGTTTCCTTTCCCTACCCCGGAGAATTTTTCTGTCATGTTTTCTATAAAGTGAAAGAGAGGAAATAAAAGAAAAGGAAATGTAAAAAAAAAAAAAAAAATATGCCTGTTTATGAAATTTAACACAAAAATATTCAGCATGATTACAAAAAAAAAAAAAAAAGTCTAGAATATCTTCAAAAGCTGCAGATCAGCTTATTACTTGTTATTAATGACAGAACATGTACTGGTAACAAAACCCAATCACTGCTCCTTTGGATATTTTATTAAGGTTAATCTGAGCATATGATTCAAGGATAAGACATATATGATTCAAGGATACACATGTAAATAACTGGATTTAGACTAAATAAATAAGACCATAACTTAATAAATAATTGGATGTGCAAAGATAAAACTATTTATGATGATCACTGTAGTCAACTTCAAACATGTCTAAATTTCTTTGTAATACTAGATTTTTTAACAAAAAACAATAAAATAAAGTATAAATTTCAAATCGTGTAGTTCAATATTTCACACAAACAGTGAACTACAGTAGATAGTTAAAATATAAATTTCCTTGATTCTGCACAAATAAATACATTACATTCATAAAATAAATATACATATATATACACACACATAATCTTAGATGAACATTATAAAACTATATAATGTGATTATTCTTATTAATGAAAAACAGATATTTTTTACAGAAATAATTTAATTCGAAAAATACTAGCAAACCACATTCTGTTTTTCTGTTTTAGTAAGACATCAGTCTTGCTATTTTCTGTCTTTCAACTGTACTTTTCTCTCTTTGAATGCCCAAAAGTAATATTGCCTTTAATGCAAAGGAAATTTCTTAAAAGGAAAGAAATTATACTAGTGAGAGATTATAATAGTAATTAGTATTCATATGAACACTAAATAGTGCTACCCAATCAGATGAAGTTTCATTAAAAACCACATTCAAGATTATTCATTACTTTATGATCAAGTACCTTAAGAGTGTATAGTGCTTGGCTATTTTATACTAATGAAAGTATGCTCAATTATGCATGTCTTAGAGCAAACCAGTTTTTTTTAACATTCTTAAATAAATCCTAGTGAAATAATTATGCTGCAGAAAAGATGTGCAGATTTTATCTAAGATTTTAAGATGATTATAAATTTACCTCCAATAATCATTAGTGAGAGAAAAGTTTCACCATTAATATTTAAAAGTGGTGCCAGTTTTTCTCTTTTGTAAAAATTTTAATGAAATACCTGGCCACAAACATATATAATGCAGTTCAGGAAAAATCTTTGCAGGTATGACTAAATTGGATTACCTAAATGCATTTATCTTTGAATTGGCTTTTACAAGATACATTACAAATGGTTGGAATTTATTAGTCATGGTTTTCTGCTGCAGTTTCATTTTGTTCAGTGCTTGATAAAGATAGGTCCTCAAATTCTTCAATTTCTTCAATATCAGAAATCTTTAATTGTCTTTCCTTTTCAAGACGTGCTAAAACCTAGAACAAAAGAATAGAATGTTTCATGAAATAATGCATTAATATCTATAATCTAAGGCAAAACTGCTCATATATTTAAAAAATTATACTTGGTATATTTCTGACTACAGTACACTTAGTACATTTATATATGCAATAAAAATGAGATAAATAATCAAAATGTTTTTTTTTTTTAACTGAAAATTTTTAGTTTTTTCTGAAGAACAATTATATACTTGTCAGTTATTATATTTATGTGTTTTTTAATTGTGATTACATAATACAGTGCAGGACAAATGAAACTCGGCACAAATTTGCTTGTCACTCATTTGGAGAGGGTGTGGATATGAATCCCAGTGGAGACTGGAGGAATTCTTAAGGTTTCTTCAATTGTTATAGTGAGCCAATCTCTGGTGGATGGAGTAACTTTCCCACATCAGTTATTCTGGCTTTTTGAAAATGTGTAGAGACATACTACACTGGCATAATATGGCCTATAACATTGGTGCACCATAGAGCCAATAAGAACAGCAAATCAGCTTTTATTTTCTGAAGGAGAGAGTTAAAAATTTGTCATATACTAAATTTGCATAGAAAATATAAGTTGAAGTTTCAGGAAAATATATTATTTCCCCATCTTCTGAAGATGGGGAAACAGTGATGTTCCAATTGTTCATATTGTAGCATTTCAATAATAAATTACTTAAAATCTACCATATGATATAATAGTGTAATAATATAATAGTGTGATATAATAGTGTAAATATAATTAATTATCTCACGATATCTCATCTTTTAAAATAAATAGCAGATCAACCTTTGGTGATCCCATTTCTTTGAAAGTGGTGCAATACAAAGATAATTAACAGTTAAGGCGAAAAAAGTCAGGTCTGTTGTGAATATTAGGAGTTTGTTCATACTAATATTTGTTCATCAGTATCAATTACTGTTAAAATAGCTGTAGATAGTGCTTAATTACTAAGCATTCTTTAGTGCATTATCTTCTATCCCATGTTCGGAACGCTCAAACAGCAAGCAATTTGTTTGAACTTCACTATCATTTTTATGACACCATTTGCAGTCTCTGTAATCCCTTCATCTGAACAAAACTGTTGTAATGCTACTGGTGTAATACTGTTATTTTAGTTCCACAGTTTTAAGAGTATTACATGGTCATTTGTTAGAATCAGTCATACATGATTATGAAAAGAGTTCCTAGTCCCCACACCAGCAAACTAATCTCATTTGTGTGCAAATGACCATGTGTGTTTGTGTATCCCCCCCAAGCTAGCAGTTTTTCAATCCACTCTACCTTTCTAGAGAGATGGGATATATCTGAACAGAAAGGGTGCAAGAATATTTGCCAATGTTATTAAGGCAGTGTTAGATGGGTAAGAAATTACCAGTTGGGGGGGACAGAGACAGCCATAAGTAGAGGTGGAATTGATTCTTACATTGCATCTATTATGATATGCAGCAGCCTAGAAAGTGTACGGGGGCCCAGGATTACAAGCCTGGGACTACAACTTGCTACTTTCTCACCTTTAAATATAAGCATTTAAAAGTGAGAAATATAGCAGCAGAAAAAAAAAGGCAAAATAACAGATTACTATTCTCCTGGTGGTAAAGATGTCTGGCACAGAGAAATATCCTCTCTTAATCATTGGGAAAGCCCAGAAGCCTTGATGCTATAAAGGTTTTAAGATATTGCCAACTATGTACAGAAAACCAAAAGGCTTGGATGTCATTAAAAATCTACAAGATCAGAGACTTAGATTGCAAGATGAGCAGGGAGAACAGAAAAATTTTGGTGTTTGTAGACAATTGCACTTTTCATTGCCAAGTGAATGGCTTATGTGCAATCACTGTTGAGTACCCTCTGCCTAATATGACAAGTTCTTCAACAACTTGATCAAGGTGTAATCCAATGTTTTAAGAAAACTATCAAAGAATTCTTTAAACAAAATTGTGATATGTCTTGAATACAAAACATAATGTGAAATCAACATGCTGCAGGCAATGCATTTATGTGTTTCAGCATGGGATAAGTTTGATGAAAAAGTGATCAATGCTTCAAACATGCTGGATTTGTCCAACGAATGGAACTTTGGATTCTTCTTCCTCTATTAATTGTGAAGAGCAGTCTGAATAGTGAAGATATTTTTGAGGATGTAAATTATCACCTAAACCTACAGGGAAACATATTCTGGGGACCACACTGAAGGGGATGATGAGAATATTGTGTATTTCAGGATATGCATAAATTTCAGGTTCCAGTACAATTGCAGATGTAATGGAACCTGAAATTTGTAGTGATGAATAGGAGTTGATAAAGGATATTCATCAAGGATTAGAACTTGTAGGTTATTTCTGAAAGTGAATAAATTGCTATTATGCACCTTCATAATTCTCTTTTAAAACATGCTCTGCCATTAAAACAGCACATTACTTTGACAGATCATTTTAAAGTCTGAAACCCATTCCCCTGTCTATGGTTAAGTTTTGATATATATGTATATATACATATACACATGTGCTACTGTAGTAATTACTGTATGTATGTAATTTATAAATTAATCTTACTACACTGTACAACAATCAAGACAATCTTCATTTTCTTGTTTAATACTGTAATACATATTCTGAATTATATTAGACTATATTGTAATAGTAGAATTACATTAAATTTTCAAACTTTTCTTTGTCCTTTTACTGATTTTATGAACTATCAATGTATTTCCCCATGTATAAGACGCACCTTAATTTTGGGGCCGGAAATTTGAAAAAAAAACAAATGTATTACATAAAGCTATTGAACCCAAGTTTTATTCATCATAAAATTCATACAACTCCTCATCACTGTCAAAACTCCCATCCATTAGCTTGTCCTCATCTGTGTCTGATGACGAATCACTGTCTTCATATATTGCCTCGTCCTCAGTTCCATCTATGGCATTTGAAATGCCACACTTATTAAATGACTTGACAACGATCTCAATCTTGATATTATCCCAGGATCTTTTCACCCAGGTACAAACTTCTCCCATAGTTGGTTTCTTCACTCTTCCTGCTGGTGTCAAATTGTCCCCAGAAGACTTCATCCATTGGTTCCATTCATCTCTCATGGCAGCTTTGAAGCATTTGTTAATGCAGACATCAAGTTGTTGGAGCTGGGATGTCAAGCCTCCAGGTATGATGGCAAGTTTTGTTTTTTGCTCTGCAGCAATCTTCTTTGTGTTTTTTGTTGTGTGCCCTGAACTGATCAAGCACCAATAGGGCAGGTTTGCGTAAGAGCCCACCTGGTCTCCTGCTCCAAACTTTCTCAAACCAGATCTTCATCCCATCCTGATCCATCCAACCCTTGTCATGAACGTGGACAATCCCTCCTCGAGGAATGTCTTCTTTTGGCATTGTTTTGCGTTTGAAAATCAGCATAGGAGGCAGCTTGGCTCCGTAGGCACAACAAGCTAGAACAACTGTATAATGGCTCTTTTCATGTCCACTTGCCTTCACAGTTAGTTTTCACCCCCTTCTTATCAACAGTTCTGTTACTTGGGACATCAAATTGAAAGGGGACTTCATCCATATTTGCAATCTGTCCCAACTCAAACTGATGTGTCTTCCGACACTGAATGACAAAACAATGAAATTCAAGGACCTTCTGCTCATAGCTTTCAGGCATCTTTTGGGCAAGTATATCTGGTGCGTGTACACATGCTTAGTCCATTCCGTTTCATGAACCTGAAGCACCAATTGTGTCCTCCTTTGAAATCAGTAACTTCTTTTTCATCAGCAATTCTTCTTGCCTCATGCTGAACCATCTTTGTGGACACAGGAATTCCAATTGCCCTTTGCTCTTCAATCCATATCTTCAATTCCTTCTCTAAATCAGGCCATTTTGCTGACTTGCCTCTCGTGGCCTTCTGCCGTGGCGTTTTCAGTAGGGTTTCTTCTTCCCGTAGCCAGTCTCGGATTGTTTTCTCAGTTGGAGGAGGACCAAACTTACATTCAGCAGCACAATTTCCATTCACTTTTGCAAACTGGATCACTTTTAACTTGAATTCAGCACTGTACGAAAATCTTTTCTGAGCCATTTCTGGGCAGAACATGGCAAAAGATAACCTAATATATCGGTAACAAGTGCAAAACAATGAGCACAAAGACAACAAGCACGAAAAAGCGGGAAATGCAAGTAAAAAAAAAATCTACAACCACTGAATAAGATGCACCCAGGTTTTAGACCCCAAGTTTTTCGAAAAAAGGTGCGTCTTATACATGGGGAAATACGGTAATATCCTTTCAACATAATAGCCATTTTTCTCATTTCTCTGGGAGGTCTCTATAAGGAGTTTCAACTGTGTAAACAAGCACACATTTACTTGCTTATACATGAATTCTAGGAGTATAGAAAATAAATATGAAGAGTTGGTTAAGTCATCAAATGCTGATATTACAGAAATATCAGAAACATGGTGTCACTTTGATACTGGGGATGTAGAATTTGGATAGTGAATACAATGTATATGGAAAAAGCAGACATGACAGGAGGGGCATACTTTTGATTAAGAAGCATACAGATTCAAAAACAGCACAACCAGTAGATAAAACTCAGTCAGCCTAGTGTGACAGAAACAGTAGGCAATTAAAAGGAGAATGCTGTAGGCCAAATTACTGTGGTGAGTATAATGAACAACCATACACAGAAATAGAGTGGACTAGCAAATCAGAAAGCCATTTAATGGGAGATTTTAACTTTCTAGACATTAATTGGAACTTATGAACTGGCAACTCAATCAGTAGCAGAGCATTTCTGGATTTTCTACATGATTACTTTCTACACCAACACATCTTAAAGAGATGACAAAAGAAAGCAATATTCTTAATCTGATTATCAGCAGTAATTCATGATATATCAAGAATAGTAAAGGTGGCAGTAACCATTGCACATTCACGTGGCATTTACTCAAAGAAATAACTACTGATAAGGGTAAAAAGAAGGAAATATGTTATTATTATTAGCCATATGGTGCAAGAAAGCCCGAGGCTTATGCCGCACCAGCCAAATTTCCGCATTACCCTGAGAGAGAATCAGAAATAGAAAGGAATCACCAAGAAAGCAAGGAAGAGAAAAATTATGATATCCAGCTCAGGACCCTGGGTTTGCCAAGCCCATACTCACTGGATGTGAGCCGTTGCAAAGGTGATCATAATGGGCTCAGACTCTTTTCAGTGGAACCAGTTGATATTAAAAAAGGTAAATCCCAAATGAGGAGTGTTCAGGGAAGAAATCATAGAGGCTACTCATAGAAGCATTTTATACCAAATAAGAGAGATTTAATATTTAGGCCAAAATGAATTAAGATGAACTGATGAATTTAGAAGTAGAAAAGAACAATTACATGGGATGATTATAAATTGACATGGTGGGGGAGTAGAAAGTTCTAAACTAGGTACAAACTAATCTGTAATCAAGTTGCTCAAGGGGTTAGGCAAGATAAAGCAGATTATAAGAATTCTAGCTAAGAGCACAAAGAAAAGTAATGAGAAATTCTTTGCTTATGTTAATCCTAGATGGAAAGGGATGATGAATCACACTGGTTTGCTGGATAGGAATGGAATAACTACTGATATCCTGTACAGACCGCTTACACAAATTAAATAAATATTTTGCATTTACATTCATATACAAAGAAGTTTTTAGAGATGAGAATTAGTAGACAGTCTAAAACTGAACAAAGCACCTGCTGCTAGCCAATGGAATCTATACAATTATATTTAAAAAAGCTCCAAAAGAGTAATAACAGTTAGCTATAATAAGGAGAGCACCCTCAGATTCAGAAGAGGTCACTACAGATTGGAAATGTGCAAAAATATTTTCTATGAAGTTTGGTTCCAAGGAGATGAAATGAGTAATTACAGACTTGAAATTCAGACTTCTGTATCAAGGAAAATAATGGAATAATGGCGTCAACAGTTAAAGTAATGCAAGTTTATCTTGGCCAATCTGATTAGCTGCTGAGGTTGTCACAAGGGAATTGGGAAATGTAAAGAATAATTTTAGATCTCATAAAGTCATTGAAATCTACTGTAACCAGTGCAGAGAATTGAAACATGGTTAGTCAGAAGCACGAGAGAGAGAGAGAGAGACTTGAGTCTGCAAATTGCAGCATTCAGAAACAAGGCACCTGTGAAAAGACTTGACTGAAGTGTTTAAAGCATTAAATGGATTGGATAAACTACATCCTCAGGCTTTCTAGGATGATGTGCATATTTTTAATCGAGGACAAAGTTTTAATTGGAAAAAGAGTTTCAAGATAGAGGTGTTAATTGCTTTTAGCCAGAAAGTAATTGGTTGTCGAAACAAACTTCCATCTGGTGTTGTGTAAGTGGGCAGTACAAATAAATTTAAGAAAGGTGTAAACAAATTATTAGAAGAGATGGACCAAAATGTGAATAGCTGTTTTTTTTTTTGGTTAGTTTACTTGCATAATTTTTCACTACTAATGGTACTTTCAAATTGACCTTGTTTCAAATTGAGTTATAGCCTTGCCTTGACTACACTATGTGCTGCAATAGGTTTCTAAACTTTAGCTAGTAAATGTTCTGATCCAGGATATAAATGTAACCTCCAATTTAAGCCAAGTTGTTTTCAGATTACTTTCATAGAAAAATATATCAACTAGTTCATATTCAGCAAGCATAACTATCTGCCTAATATTATCAGAGCCATTATATGTAAATTTAAGAAAGGAATAATTACACTTGCTCCATTTCTTTCTTTGTAAATTTACATAAGGAAGCTCATGACATCCACCATATTTTCTTTTAGAGTCAGAGAGTTGTTGATTGCTGGAACAAGTTGCCATTGCAGGTAGTTGAGGCTGACAGTTTGAATAAATTCAAAGGTCAAATGGATAGTTATCTCTGTGAGGAGGAACACCTAATTTGCATTTTCTTATCTACTTGTTTATTTATTTATTTTTTGCCAGTGCAGCAAAAGCCTGTGGCTTCTTTGCACTAAACAGTGGTGCCTCGCAATTCGACTATAATCTGTCGCCGAATTAGAGTCGAATTGCGGGTCAATATTTTCCATATAAGTTTATGGAAAATTGATTAATTCGTTGTCGGAGAGAAATACACAGTATTATTGACTTTACTATATTCTACCATATAACAAACGAAATTACAAAATACATAATGAGTACATACATTTCATTGAGCCTTAGATGTTGGAAGGATGTTTTATTTATCTTGTTCTACCCTTTTTCTTCTCCTCTTGGCTTGAATGGGGATGAGGAATTGATCAAGGGTGGACTGTCTCTCCCTCTTTTTCAAGATAGCCTTGAAGTGATGCATAGTAGTGTTGTTAAACAAGTCTGTCATTCTAGTTATAACAGTAGTGTTGGGGTGCCATTTTAAACAAGCAGACTGCACCTTCCCCCAATGGAATAAAATTTCTTTAATGACAGCTGTTGGCATCGGCCCTTTTTCCCTGTCTTCTTCTTCTTCAAGTGAAATTTCCTTTTCTCTCTCTTTTGCTTCCTGTTTGCTGAGTGTTTTGAGTTCTTCCACGGTTGGTTCCTCATCGTGATCCTCCACAAGCTCTTCCACATCAGCCTCATCAACTTCTCCTATGTCGAGGTTCTCCGTCGTCGAAATGATTTCTCGCATGGCTGCAGTTGCTTCTGATTCCTCAGCGGCTTGGACTGCATTGCTGTCATCCCGAAAAAAGGAAGGAACGAGTTTCTTCCATGATGCACGAAGGGTCCTCTGTGTCTCTCCCTCCCAGGCAGTTTTAATAAAGGAAATGTCGTGAAGAATATTGAACTCAGCCTTCCAGAACTCCTTCAGTGTCTTATCAGAAGAATGAGTCACGTCAAAAAGCTGTGAAAACAAAGCCTTGGTGTAAAGTTTTTTAAAACAGGCAATTACTTCTTGATCCATGGGTTGGATCAGTGATGTGGTGTTTGGAGGCAAAAACTGGACTTTGATGAAATAGTAATAGTAGTGGCATGTGATGCAAGAAAGCAAGTGTATGAGCTTATGCAGCATCAGCCAAAAAAAAAAAAAAAAAAAAAAAAAAAAATCACACCATTCACTCCAAATGCCTGTCCAGTTCCTCCTTAAATTTATTCAACCTATTAACTTCCACAACGACAGATGGAAGTTTGTTCCAGCAATTAACCACCCGCTGGCTAAAGGCAAATTTCCGCACATCTATTCTACATTTGTCCTTTCTTAATTTGAATTTATGCCCCCTTAGGTTCGTAATCTGAACAAGTGGAAGGATCCCATCAGAATTCAGCGTGCTGAACCCATTCAAGGCCTTATACACCTCAATCAGATCACCGTGCAGGTGCCTAGTCTCCAGCCACTGCAATTTGCAGAACTTAAGCCTCTCTTGATAAGAGGATCCCTTCATTCCCCTCACCAATCTTGTTGCCCTTCTCTGTACATGCTCAAGTAAATCTACATCCTTCCTAAAATGAGGCCTCCAGACCTGTACGCAGTACTCAAGGCGTGGCCTGACCATTGCCTTATACAGAGGTATAATCCCCTCCTTCTCCCTGCTAGCAAAATTCCTATATATCATTGACAAAACCCCATGACCTGCCATGGCAGCCTGTCTGCATTGCTCAGAAAACTTCATATCTGCCTGCACAATTACTCCCAGGTCTTTTTCATTTTCTACCACCTTAAGTGTAGTACCACACAGTTGGTACGTTTCTCTGGGATTACTTCTACCCATATGCAGTACTTTGCATTTGTCAAGGTTAAACTTCAGTTCCCACTTCTTAGCCCATCTGCCCAAATTATCCAGACCCTGTTGCAGTAGCACACTGCCATTACTGTCATTAACAACCCTGTCAACCTTTGTATCATCTGCAAACTTCGACATTAAGCCTGATATACCTTCATCAATATCATTGATAAATATACAAAACAACAGTGGACCTAACACCGAACCCTGTGGGACACCACTAATAACATTAGTCCAAGAAGAGCAGCACCCATTCATTACCACCCTCTGTCTTCTCCCACTTAACCATCCTTTTATCCATTGTAGCAACTTACCCTTAATACCATTCTGCTCCAATTTGTACAATAGTCTTCCATGCGCAACAGTGTCAAAAGCTTTCCTGAAATCCAAATATATGATATCAAAATTATTTTTTGCATCCAGTTCCTTTGTAACCACATCATAATATCCTATCAAATTTGTCAGACAAGACTTTCCCTTAACAAACCCATGCTGTGTCTGAATTATTGCTGCAGTCTTGTCTAGATGATCCTGCAATGCATCTTTAACCAGTTAACCAGTAACTCCATTATTTTACCAGGAACAGAAGTTAAACTAACTGGTCTATAATTACTCGTGTCACCCTTCGATCCCCCTTTGTGGATTGGGGATACATTTGCACATCTTCAGTCCGTGGGAACCTCCCCTGAGTCCAAGGACGCTTTCATAATTATGGCTAAGGGTTTGCTTAGTTGCTTTGCCGCCTCCTTTAATTTAACTGGATAGATCCCATCCACCCCAGGTGCTTTTCTTACGTTTAACTTCAACAATTTCTCTTCCACTTTGCTCTCAGTTAATCCAAAATCATTAAGTATCCTGCTACAATTTGATAACCTTCTGCCATTTTCAAACCTTAATAATTCCTCATGTGTGAATTTAGATGCAAAATACTCATTCAGTTTGTTTGCTATCTGCGCAGGATCATCAACAGTCGAACCATCGATGTCAAGTGGACCAATCTGATTCATCCCCTTCCTTCTAGAGTTTATATAAGTAAAGAAATCCTTGCTGTTTTTCTTAGCATCTTTTGCCAAGGATTTCTCGTAATCTGCCTTCGCCTGCCGAACCTCCTTTGTGACCTGATTACAGATTAACTTATATCTGCCATAGGCTTCTGAGTCGCTTGATAATTTATATGCATCCCATGCATTTTTCTTCTCTGTTACGAGTCTCATTAGTTCATTTGACAACCATTTAGGCCTAAACCTTGAACAATATTTCTTAATAGGTATGAACCTTTTAGTAGCTTCCATGATTAATTCCTTGAATGCTTCCCACTTAGAATTTACTGTTGGTAACATCGTCAGTTGATCCCACTGTACAGAATTTAAAAACTGTCGGAGACCACTGTACTCGCCTTTACGGAAGCAAAAACCCTTTCCTTTACTCCTGATGGTAATTAAATCTTTAAGTAAATCCCACATCAGTACACTGTGATCACTGCCACCTAGTGGTTCTTTTATCTGCAAATTCCTAATACATGAATGATCACTGCTGATAACCAGATCAAGAGTATTTCTTTCTCTGGTTGCCTCTCGAACATGCTGCTGTAAAAAACAATCATCCAATAAATCCACAAAAGTCTGACTAGTGTGTGAGTGACCAACCCACAAGTTCTAGTCACTCAGGAAGTTAAAATCCCCCATTATAAGACATTCCGATTTACTAGCCCACTCTATTTCTCTGTACAATTGTTCATTGTACTCATTCAAGTCATTAGGCCTATAACACACTCCTACTGTTATTTTTGCTTTTGCAGTGCTTATGTCACACCAAACTGACTCAACAGTGCACTGTACATCTATATCAACTGGATGCACTTCTTTTGATTTGAAATCAAAGTCAATTTCAAGAATGTTTGCCAAGTCTTGGGGGTGGGCACTAGCATTGTTAAGAATCAGCAGTGCTTTCAAAGGTAAATTGTTGTCAATGAGGAATTTTTTTACGCTCGGGGCAAACTCCTCAAAAATCCAATCTTTGAAGACTTTCTGGTCTACCCAGGCTTTTGCATTGGATCTCCACATCACTGGCAGTTTGGACTTGATGATTTTCTTCCCAAAGCAGTGAGGATTTTTAGAGTGGTAAACGAGAAGTGGCTTTACTTTAAAGTCTATGCTTGCATTTGCTGCCAATAACATGGTAAGCCTATCTTTCATAGGCTTATGTCCTGGGAGCGTCACTTCTTGCGTGATGTATGTTCGATTTGGTAAGCGCTTCCAAAATAACCCAGTTTCATCCCCGTTAAAAATTTGCTGCGGCAAGTAGCATTCCTTCATGACTAAATCTTCAAATTTTTTCACAAACTCTTCTGCAGCCTTTTTATCTGCACTAGCGCTTCCCCATGTCTGAGAACACTATGGATACCTGTTCTACCTTTGAATCTGTGAAACCACCCGCGACTTGCCTTGAATTCATCAGTTTGATCTGAGATACGTCCTGGAATTTTCTTCTGCAATTCTTCAAAAATTAACCTAGCCTTCTCACAGATCATTGCCTGAGTTACTGGATCTCCTTTCATCTGTCTTTCTCTAATCCAGGTAAGAAGCAGCTTTTCCATTTCTTCATTGATTAAAGATCTGTTTCTGTCAGAAATTTTCATTGCTCCAATGAACACCCTAGCACCTATAATCTTGTCTCTTTGTTGCCAAAAAGTTGACACGGTTGACCTAGGGATGCTATACTCTTGAGCTACATCTGTAATTGTTCTACCTTTCTGCACTTTTTCTATAATTTCTTTCTTCTTTTCTATGCTCAACCAAGTGTGTTTCTTTCCTGAATTATTCCACTGTTCACTTCTCTTTGGACCCATTATCAAATTTCACTCAAAAAATAAATAACTGCCAAAGCATAAAATTTTTTACTTTATGAGAAATGCAGAATTATAAATTAGCACAAACAACTCGAGCAAACGTGAACTCAGACTACGATTATTAACGAGATAATGTTGTCTCATAACTGAGGAAGAACTGACGGCATACCTGTGGCTATCTTTGAGGGCGGCTAACGTAGCTGAACGATTGAGGGATCTATTCCCGCTTTATCTATCATTGGTTAAATGTTACTCCCGCTCTTTAATACCATTGGTTAAAATGTATGAAGCAGCCGTCACTATTTAGTGCTATTTAGTAACGTTAAACGCAGTTACGTAGTCCAGCAAAGAATTCTATTGTGCAATATCATGTAGCGTTTTCGCCGTCCCGCGAAATCCGACTGTCGAATAGCGGTACGTAAAATTGCGAGACTGTCGAATTGTGAGGCACCACCTGTATCACAAATACCATATCAACTTCATTAGAAATATTACATATTATGACACTGAATTTATGTGATAAAGCACAATAAAAGAATAGACATAGTACAAAATTTTGGAAGACTGCTTCATCTGACACTTGCAAAATTCTACCTTAGGCTCAAGTTTGCACTATTCATATTCTACCTCATCAACTACATGTAGATGAGTCTGACAAGATTATGCATCTAAACTTGTTCCCCGACTTAAAGGATATATATATCTTTTTTTTAATGTAAACCCCAAACATGAGAGGTATTGGAACCTATAGTACTTAGTTCCGTGATTGGGTTAGATTAAAGTGATCTTCTTTAATGATACTATGCCCTTAATGGCTAATCCTATTACTACATCAACTTCATTAGAAATATTACACATTATATTGAATTTGTTATATGATAAAGCACAATAAAAGAATAGACATAGTACATTTTGGAAGATTACCTCATCTGACACTTGCAAAATTCTTCCTTCTACCTTAGGCTCAAGTTTGCACTGTTCATATTCTACCTCATCAACTACATGTAGATGAGTCTGACAAGACGATGCATCTAAACTTGTTCCCCGACTTAAAGGATACTTAAAGTGACCCTCTTTAATGATACTATGCCTTTAATGAAAAAATAAAATAAAAAATACATAAATAATAAATGAAAAGTACAAAATATTAAATTCTAGTACATAATTCCTGAATATCACAACAGGATATCAAGAGAATTTAATTTATATGTTGTTCATTTAACAGTTTTAATTTAACAATCTTAAAATGATACAGTAATTTCAGTGTGTTATTTTTAATAAGCTTATATTTATGGTCAGGATAATTAACTGTTTTCAGTGTATGGATTTGGTTGTTTTATAGAAAAGCCTAAGCATCGAGTACTGAAATGCTGATCTTCCCTTGTGATATGAGGCTTTAATCCAACATGCCATACACAACTATAAACATATATCTGTATTAAATTCATATTAATATTTTGATCCCTTCAGTGACAGAGAGTGACTTTCGGCCTTCAAAGATTGAGGTTATGCTCAAATTAGATGCAGCACTGTGATCCATGATTCAATCTAAACAGTTATAACATTTTATTACAAATAGCATAACCACCACTTGCCAGCTCATCACTTAGACTTAGTAATAGTATTCGCCATATAGTGCAAAGAAACCACAGGCTTTTGCTGCACTGGCAAAAAAAAAAAAAAAAAAAAAAAAAAAACAAGCAGATAAGAAAATGCAAGTTATATGCTTCCCTCCTCACACAGGTAATTATCCAGTTGACCTTTAAATTTATTCAAACAGTCAGCCTCAACTACCTGCAATGGCAACTAGTTCCAACAATCAACAACTCACTAGCTAAAAAAAAATTTCTACAATCTAATCTAAACTTCAACTCCAGCAATTTGAATTTATGGCCACTAGTTCTGGAATTCTTTTAACTGAGAATTCCATCATTCATTTTACTAATCCCTCCCAGAGCCTTATAAACCTCAATCAGGTCACCTCTGAGGTGCCTGGTTGCCAAGCTCAGTAAGCCCACATAATCTGAGTCTTTCCTCATATGCTCGCCCTTTGGCCAATCTCACAATGCAAGCTGCCCATCATTGGACCCTTTCAAGAAGCTCAATGTCTTTTATCAGATGAGGTCTCCATATCTGAGCACAGTATTCCAAATGTGGTCTTACAATTGCCTTACACAGTGGGATTATGACCTCCAATCTCTATAGGATAATGTTTGATAAATCATCAATAGGACACCATGGGCTTTCCTGGCTGTCTGTTTACACTGTTCAGAAAACTTCATATTTACCAGTATTGTAACTCCCAGATCCCTTTCCTCCTCCACTGCTTTTAATTCAACCACACCAAGTTTATAATTTTTTGTGGGTTGAAGTGTAAGACCTTGCATTCAGCAGCATTAAAACATAGTTGCCACTTCTCTAACCATCCTTGAAGTCTGTTCAAGTCATCCTGAAGGAGTGCTACTTTGCACAGATCATTAACGACTCTGCCAATCTTTATGTCATCTGCAAATTTTGACACCACACACCTATCCCTTCATTGATGTGATTCAGGAAAATGAGAAACAACAGTGGCTCAAGAACCAATCTTAAAGGGACCCCACTCCTGATGTTACATCAATCTGAAGAATATCCATTAATCATAACCCTCTGCTTTCTGCCCTGCAGCCCCAGCCTGCATCTTAGAATCTTACCAGTAATCCCAACCTGTTCAAGCTTATACAGTAACATCTCATGAGGGACTGAGTCAAATGCTTTACTAAAATCCAAATAAACTATGTTGAAATTATTCCCTAAATCCAACTCATGAGTAGCTATGTCAAAATAGCCTACTAAGTTAGTTAAGCATGATTTACCCTTAACAAAGCCATGTTGTGTGTCCTTCAGAATGCCATATCCCTAATGCCTAAAAGTCCCTGGATTGCACTCTTAATCACTGCCTCTAAAATTTTTCCTAGCACTATCAGACTAACCAGTCTGTAGTTACCCACTTCACTCCTAGAACCACTTTTATGTATTGGTGATACACTGGCACTTCTCCAATCCAGAGGAATCTCAGCTGAATCCAAAGATGCCTCATAATTAACCTCAATGGTTCAATATACTCCCTTATACTCTCCCTCAAAACTACAGGGTACATGCCATCACTCCAGGAGCCTTACTTGCCTTATGCTTAAAAGTTTTTCTGATAAACAATCATCTGTAATTATGACATCACTAATTTCATAGGGCTCAGCCTCACTTGCACACCATCTTCTCAGCATGAAGAGTCTTTCGTCAGTAAAGACCAATGCAAAGTACTTATTCAATTCATCTGCATCATCAGCTGGGTTATCTATGACTTTCCCATACCCAGTCACAACGGTCCGATCTGATTAGCTTTCTTCTTCTTCTTCCTTGTATTCACATAAATGAAAAATTCCTTGTCCCCATTCTTTGCTTTCTTAGCCAATGTTTTCTGATACACAGCCTTGGCCCCCTTAACCTTATTTGTGGTAATATTATAGATCAATTTGTACCTGTTGTAGGTTTCTGTACTTTTTTCATCGCTCTGTAACTGTCCCGTGCTATCTTTTTCTGCTCTATTTGACCAGTCATCCATTTCGGCATCTTCCTCCTGCAATAATTTCTTAAAGATATGTATGAGTTCATGGTTTCAGCGATTTTTGTTTAAAAGAATGACAATTAAAATGTATTAACTATCCCTCGGCAATCCACCCAATTCACAGAGGCCATACAGCACCTTAAACTGTCAAAGTTCCCTCTTCTGAAGTTAAAACCCATGCCTTTACCTTTAACTACTGCAACATCTTTCTTCATCTTCCAACTGACAATTGCACGATCACTTCCTTACAATGATTCTCGTACTTTAAGCCCCATCATGTAATCTGATTCATTAGTAATGATGAGGTCAAGAATATTTTCACCCCTAGTATTTTCTCTAACGTGCTGGTACAAATAATAATTATTTAGTTTATTTAAAAGTTTTTTCCCACGGTGAGTTTCCTTCTCACTTATTCCAATCAATCTGGGGCAGATTAAAGTCACCCATAATATGACATTTACACTTGTCTGCCCATTCCATCTGCATATAAAGACTTGTTGTATTCTTCACATACTACCCACTCTCATTGTTCCTTTGCTTCCAACTAATTCACATCACACAATTTCTATGCTGGCAGACGTAACTTCAGGCTCACCAAAAGCTTTTTTTGCACTCAGGCTGCTTTTGATAAGAAGCATGATCCCTCCACCTCTTCTATCTTCCTTAAATACATTATACGTACTGTAGTGGAACCCATCATCACCAATTTCTGGGTAGCATCACGTTTCTGTTAGCCTTATTATATCAGCATTAGTAGTCCCAATCAGGAATTCAAATTCAGCCATTTTATTGACAACACTCTTTATGGACTTTTTTTCACTTTGTGGCTGAGTTAGTTGGTCTCAGGCACAGATAGCAGGGTTCCCCCCCCCCCTGGAACCCAGGGTTTTTTTGTCCGGCAAGGCAGGCAAATCGACCAGAGAACACATGCTTACAGACACAATACACATGGGTAGATGAATTAACTTTCTTGATAAAGTGACATTACTGTAGACACAGTTGAGACTAAGTAATCTTCTACAGTTTACTACCCAAACCCCCACCCAAAGTTATTTAAGTTTGTATCCCAAGCTTTACCCCCCACCCCACATTTGAAACGTTGCTACCCTCAGAACATCTTATTAACATTGGCTGTTGTGGCAACAAACAAGAATCCATGAGGTTAGTGTAAGCATTACTTTGACCCATATCATCAGATAAACATGGATACTTGATACATTATTCAATGGTCAACCTAGGTTTCTAACAGAGGCCAACATGAAAAAAAATATATATTCACAGTTCCTGTGGTTAGTAAACAAAATAAATGATTTGACATCAAACTCAGTTTATAAGGAAGTTAATATAATTCATTCTTACACTTAGCATTGCCAGGAAAGCCCATGGTGTCCTATCAATGATTTATCAAACAATATCCAGTAGATATAGGGGCGCCTCCGTAGCCAGGTGGGAAGGAGCAGCGGTGCGTTAGCACACGCTTCTTGATTAGACCGGGGTTCGAGCCCGTCACCACCAAATATGGAGGATGCGGAAAGGTCAGGGAATGACCACCGCATATCCCGGAGCAATATGGCCTTAGTTGCTAATGCTCCTAAAAACCAAATAACAACAACAACAACAACAACAGTAGATATAGGGAGATCATAATCCCACTATACAAGCTATTTGTAAGACTGCATCTGGACTATTGTCTTTTTTTCAGATAAGATCTCCATACTTGGACACAATGAGTTAGTAAAATGAAAGTGGAATTTTCACTGTTATAAAGAATTCCAGAACAAGGGGCCATATATTCAATTTACAGGGTAAGTGGTTTAGACTAAACTGTAGGAAGTTTTCTTTTAGCCAGTGAGTTGTTGATTACTGGAACAAGTTGCTTCCACAGGTAGTTGAGCTGACAGTTTGAAGGAATTCAAAGGTCAGCTGGATAGTTACCTACATGAGGAAGGAAGCACAATTTATATTTTCTTATCTACTTTTCTTCTTTTTTTTTTTGGCCACTACAGCTAAAGCCTGTTGCTTCATTGCACTATATGGCTAATACTAATGCTAATATGGTAAATCAACTACTTACCTAAAAACTCAAGGTGCTATCATAACAGCTGGTTTCAGACTTACCGGTCTATTCATATGATAGGTCATCTCTATTAGAAAACTTATGCCCATCAGTGAATAAAATATCAAGTATATGCAAGTGGCAAAGCGATATATGGAAGAAAAACTTTCAATTTAAACATACTAAAAAAAAGTTGTATACTTTTATAACCCATAATATTTTACTGCATTTATCTTACACAGCAAAGTAACGAAGGTTGTGGGCTATATTTAAACACAAGCATTCAAATAATTTTAAGAACTGTATGTATTAAGAAAATTGTGTGTGTGTGTGTGTGTGTGTGTGTGTGTGTGTGTGTGTGTGTGTGTGTGTGTGTGTGTGTGCGCGCGCGTGCGCTCGCTCGCTCAAGTTTATGCTTTAATATGAGCATAAGTCCAAGTCTCAAAGAACAAAATTCACTCTTTCACTTGAAGGACCAAAGGCAGCAAATGAATTTAAAATATGAGAATGCAAATAATGAAGAAAATGGACATCAACAAGGCTGTTGATCTTCATCTCCAATTTTTTTATTTATCTCCACTTCATTTGTAGGAGCAAAATGCCCCCAAGGCAGAAAATGAATGCAAAGATGTATACAATTTTCAAAGTATATCAATAACTGCTTTGAAATATAACTACGTCTTTTTTTTTTTTTTTTTTTTTTTTTTTTTTGTTAGTTGTTGGTGCATCGGCTTCTGTGGCCATAATGCACCTCCCAAAGTTTTTGCATTTTACTGTGATCCAAGCCTGAGGCGGGATTCGAACTCGCGACGTTTGGGTTGCCAGGCAGGCACTTTACCCACCTGGCTAGCCCAGTCTGCCTAACCACATGTCTATTACTTTGCTGTGTAGGGCAAACACAGCCAAGTATTATGGGTTAAAAGTACACAATTTTTATTATTTTTTTCATACCACTTGCCTATTCAGACATGATACATTATTCAGTGGTCAGCCTTGTTTTCTGACAGAGACTCCCACTGGATGATGAGCGGCCAGTGTGAAAAAAATACATATTCACAGATTTACGTAATAAGGTTTCTTGCTTTCTCTACACAAAACCAGGGACTCTTATGGCTCTGTATTAATTTAATGAATATTAAATTTTTATGTGATGATGCTCTAATTTGATATCTTGTAGTTAGTAAATAAACACAAAATAAATGACTTGATACTAAACTCAGTTTGTAAGAAAATTAATATAATTCATCCTTAAACTTAGTGTCAACATTACAGTAAACAAACAAACTAAAATCAACAAACCTTTTGCTTCTGCAGAGTTCAAAATCGCAATTCAAAGAAAGATCCTTAACAACCTAGTGGCAACATGAATATCCAATGCCTCTCCAGTGTTCTTTAATAGTTTCAAAGAAAAAACCCATTTGGCAACAGAAGTTCATTTACGATATGAGTAACATGGGCAATAAACACCTTCAGTAGCCAGACGATTTTCCATCAGACACAATTTCAAATAATAATAATGCGAGATTGAATCTCCCTGCAGATACTCTAAGCACCTATCATGATGTAGCACTCATAGTAATCAATAGCAAAACACTGGCACTTTCCATGGTTGGGATAATTTTTTCCTCCCAATGTTTGTCGCTTGATATCTAAACAGAATAAGAACCACTAATATTCACTGCAGTTTATTCTGGTAGCAGCAGTAGTAGTAGTAACGGAGGTATGAGTGCTAGAAAGCAAGTGTATGAGCTTATGTAGCAACAGCCAAAAAAAAAAAAAAAAAAAAAATGTTCACACATCCATTCCCTCTAGTCTGTCTTCCCTCAATCCATTCCCTCAAGTTTGTCTAGTTCCTCCTTGAATTTATTCAAGCTATCGACTTCCACAACAACAGATGGAAGTTTATTCCAACAATTAACCACCTGGTGGCTAAAGGCAAATTTCTGCACATCTATTCTACAACTGTCTTTCCTCAATTAGAATTTACGACCCCTCAGGTTCATAATCTGAGAAAGCGGAAGAATTCCATCAGAATTCAGCGTGCTCAACCATTCAAGGCCTTATACACCTTAATCAGATCACCTCACAGGTGCCTAGTCTCCAGATGCTGCAATCTGCAGAACTTAAGCCTTTCCTGGTAAGAGGACCTCTTCGTTCCCCTTCCCTGTACACGCTCAAGCAACTCTACATCCTTCCTAAAATGAGGCCTCCAGACCTGTACACAGTACTCAAGCCGTGGCCTGACCATTGCCTTATACAAGGGGACAATCTCCCCTTATCTAGAGTAGGAGTGTGTTATAGGCCTAATGACTTGAATGAGTACAATGAACAATTGTACAGAGAAATAGTGGGCTAGAAAATCAGAATGTCTTATAATGGGGGATTTTAACTTCCCAAATATTGACTGGAACTTGTGGGCTGGTCACTCACACACTAGTCAGACTTTTGTGGATTTATTGGATGATTGTTTTCTGCAGCAGCATGTTTGAGAGGCAACTAGAGAGAGTAATACCCTTGATCCGGTTATCAGCAGTGATCATTCGGGTATTAAGAATTTGCAAATAAAGGAACCACTAGGTGGCAGTGATCACAGTGTACTGATGTGGGATTTACTTAAAGATTTAATTACCATCAGGGGTAAAGGAAATGGTTTTTGCTTCCGTAAAGGTGAGTACAGTGGTCTCAGAAAGTTTTTAAATTTTTGTACTGTGGGATCAACTGACGATGTTACCAACAGTAAATTCTAAGCGGGAAGCATTCAAGGAATTAATCGTGGATGCTACTAAAAGTTTCATACCTATTAAGAAATATTGTTCAAGGTTTAAGCCTAAATGGTTATCAAATGAACTAATGAGACTCGTAACAGGGAAAAAAAAATGCATGGGATGCACATAAATTATCAAGCGACTGAGAAGCCTATGGCAGATATAAGCTAGTCTGTAATCAGGTCACAAAGGAGGTTAGGAAGGCAAAGGCAGATTACGAGAAATCCTTGGCAAAAGATGCTAAGAAAAACAGCAAGGATTTCTTTACTTATATAAACTCTAAAAGGAAGGGGATGAATCTGATTGGTCCACTTGACATCGATGGTTCGACTGTTGATGATCCTGCTCAGATAGCAAACAAACTGAATGAGTATTTTGCATCTACATTCACACATGAGGAATTATTAAGGTTTGAAAATGGCAGAAGGTTATCAAATTGTAGCAGGATACTTAATGATTTTGTAATAACTGAGAGCAAAGTGGAGGAGAAATTGTTGAAGTTAAACATAAGAAAAGCACCTGGGGTGGATGGGATCTATCCAGTTATATTAAAGGAGGCGCAAAGCAACTAAGCAAACCCTTAGCCATAATTATGAGCATCCTTGGACTCAGGGGAGGTTCCCACAGACTGGAGATGTGGAAATGTATCCCAAATTCACAAAGGGGGATCGAAGGGTGACACGAGTAATTACAGACCAGTTAGTTTAACTTCTGTTCCAGGTAAAATAATGGAGTCACTGGTTAAAGATGCATTGCAGGATCATCTAGACAAGACTGCAGCAATAATTCAGACACAGTATGGATTTGTTAAGGGAAAGCTTTGTCTGACAAATTTGATTGGTTATTATGATGTGGTTACAAAGGAACTGGAAGCAAAATATAATTTTGATATCATATACTTGGATTTCAGGAAAGCTTTTGACACTGTTGCGCATGGAAGACTATTGTACAAATTGGAGCAGAATGGTTGAGTGGGAGAAGACAAAGGTTAGTAATCAATGGGTGCTGCTCTTCTTGGACTAATGGTATTAGTGGAGTCCCACAGGGTTCAGTGTTGGGTCCACTGTTGTTTTGTATATTTATCAATGATATTGAAGGTATATCAGGCTTAATGTCGAAGTTTGCAGACGATACAAAGGTTGGCAGGGTTGTAAATGACAGTAATGGCAGTGTGCTACTGCAACAGGATCTGGATAATTTGGGCAGATGGGCTAAGAAGTGGCAACTGAAGTTTAACCTTGACAAATGCAAAGTACTGCATATGGGTAGAAGTAACCCCAGAGAAATGTACCAACTGTGTGGTACTACACTTAAGGTGGTAGAAAATGAAAAAGACCTGGGAGTAATTGTGCAGTGAGATATGAAGTTTTCTGAGCAATGCAGACAGGCTGCAAGGGCAGGTCATGGGGTTTTGTCAAAGATATATAGGAATTTTGCTAGCAGGGAAAAGGAGGTGATTATCCCTCTGTATAAGGCAATGGTCAGGCCACGCCTTGAGTACTGCGTACAGGTCTGGAGGCCTCATTTTAGGAAGGATGTAGATTTACTTGAGCGTGTACAGAGAAGGGCAACAAGATTGGTGAGGGGAATGAAGGGATCCTCTTATCAAGAGAGGCTTAAGTTCTGCAAATTGCAGTGGCTGGAGACTAGGCACCTGCGGGGTGATCTGATTGAGGTGTATAAGGCCCTGAATGGGTTGAGCAAGCTGAATTCTGATGGGATCCTTCCACTTGTTCAGATTACGAACCTAAGGGGGCATAAATTCAAATTAAGAAAGGACAGATGTAAAACAGATGTGCGTAAATTTGCGTTTAGCCAGCAGGTGGTTAATTGCTGGAACAAACTTCCATCTGTCGTTGTGGAAGTTGATAGGTTGAATAAATTTAAGGAGGAACTGGACAGGCATTTGGAGGGAATGGTGTGATTTTTTTTTTTTTTTTGGCTGATCCTGCATAAGCTCATACACTTGCTTTCTTGCATCACATGCCACTACTACTACTATCCCTTTAACAAAATTCCTGTATATCACTGACAAGATACCATGAGCTAATCTTGCAGCCTGTCTACATTGCTTAAAAAAAATTCATATTTGACTGCACAATTACTCCCAGACCTTTTTTATTTTCTACCATCCTAAGTGTAGTACCACATAATTGGTACATTTCTCTGGGGTTATTTCTACTCATATGCAGTACTTTGAATTTGTAAATGCTAAAACTTCAGTTGCCACTTCTCAATCCATCTGCTCAAATTTTCTAGATCCTGTTGCAGTAGCATACTGCCATTACTATCATTAACAACCCTGCCAACCTTTGTATCATCTGCAAACTTTGACAATAAGCCTGATATACCTTCATCAATATCATTGATAAATATACAAAACAACAGTGGGCCCAACACCGAACCTTGGGGGACTCCACTAATAACAGTCCATGAAGAGCAGCGTCCACTGATTACCATTCTGTCTTCTTCCACTCAACCACCCTTTTATCCATTGTAGCAACTTGCCCTTAATGCTATACTGTTCCAATTTATACAGTAGTCTTCCATGCGCAACAGTGTCAAAAGCTTTTCTGAAATCCAAATATATGATATCAAAATTATTTTTTGCACCCAGTTCCTTTGCAACCACACTATTGTGCAGTACTGAAATGCTGCATATAGTGGTCATTAGTGAGTGCACAAATTGCATATTTGTGGCCATGTCCTTTTGGCCATCCATGAGATGAGGATCAGTGGTAATTATTATTATTTTTTTTTTGTTTTCCTATTTTAATTTCTGTTTAATGCAAACTTCACATCCTCCTTCACACATTATACAAACATAGAACACAGATAATAACTTGTGCAGCCACTTTCCACACAGATTATAATGTGTACAACCACTTTCGGCTACTTCTGATATGTGATATCAAAAGTAGCTGATAGTGATATCAAAGGAAGCTTCCTTGCTTTGATATGGTACAGTGTGCCATTTTAGATAGTAATTTTTTTTTTTTTTTTTTTTTATTATTAGTACTACTATTTAAGTAATTCTGCAGGGAATCCTCATTTAAATTAATCATCACACAACAGAGTTAGGATTCTTATCTTAATTTTAACATATTTATTTATTTTTTAATGTTATTTTTTGTAAGCAGATATTGGTAAGATTCAATTTATTCTTTGATACATTTGTGGGCAATGTATATATACCCTTTAGGGTGGGGTTTATATACATTATAAACTCAAGAAACAGTGCTGTTTCTTGAGTTTGGTTTCATTTTACTATGTCTAATTCCATTTTTACCCCTCATTTGATGTCATTACTTATTTCAGTCTAAGTGTCTGGATTTCTTCCGGGGAAGGGTCAATACCATAGACAAATTTATTAATTGTTCTGTTTGCAGAAAGGTGTATATATTTTAAACAATAATTATTGTTCTTTGCATCTTCAATTACAGATTGTTTTCAATATTGAAAACAGAGCCATTTTGATAAAAATGCTTCATAAATATGCTTACATAAATAAATAAAGGTCATACCTCCTAGAAAGGCATACTAAGCTCTGTCGATGCTTTGAACGAGGATGAATAGCTCCTGTTAAAATATGAATTGCATGAAAATGATTCTGTACTGCGGTACATAATTCTGGACTTTCCTCTTCTGTTAGCTATTAAGAATAAATAAAGCTCTGCATGAGACAGCTATTATTTCATAGGCTGTAATTTATGATAAATAAGATATAAACTTCATCAGGATCAACTGTTTAATTACACATCTTAATTAATATGCATCACATATTTCAGATAATATAGCTTCTTCCTTTAGAATGCAACACACCACACCACAATAGGTCAAAGTTTTGCTCTGTTTGTCTCACACAGTCTTGAACTAACCCTTGTATCCTATGATATCCCCAACTTATGATATCATCTCCTATTTCTGGAAAGAGAGCTTACCTGTGTTAAACTACTTTTATTTTATTATCAAATCTATGGGACCAAATATATTGTCAGTGTGCAATCCAAAAATTTATTTAAATTAACATGGGAAATTTTTTTTTGATAGCTATCTAGGATGAAATGTGATTACAGATGCTTGCCAAATTAGTAACCTTGTAATTTATATGATAGCATGCCTACCAACTTTTAGAAATCAGAATTCAGAAAACTTTTAATACAGATCCATATTAAATTAAAAATAATAATAATGAATAGTTAATACATGCCATTATGAAATGCAATCAATTTATAATGATTCTATTCATTTATGTTCTAAAAGTACTTTAGAATTTTTAAAAAATTCTATTATTTTTTTTTCTTTTTTGTTGCATTTTTTTTTCTTTTTAGGTGCATTTCCATTTATCTATGCACATAAGCACCTACTGTCTTCACCATGTCCATTCAACTCTCTGTTTATCTGCAAGTAACAACTCGACTCTCAGTGGATGGATTTTCATGGAATTTTTTACATTTAGTTCTTTTAAAATTTTTTATATTTAGTTCTTTTAGTTCTGGGACGGCCATGCCCAGATCGAAAAGCTAATAGTAATCATTGCTTTGGACAGCAACAAAACTAAGCACAGAATGCACACTGTATTTCTTGTAATCATCTAACATTACAGAAGATATTAGTATTCTTTTAAAGTTATAGTAAACTCTTGATTTACTGGACTTCAGATCCACTAAATCAGGAGTAACTGGCCTCAGAGAACAACTATATTACATGGCCATGGTAAATTATCTTCTACTAACTGTACTATGTAAAAACCAATAAAGTCAAGTAAATAAAAGCCTGTTTTTTTATTGTTTAACTTTATTTCAGCATTTATAATACACAGTAACTGTTTAAATTTTAATACTGACAGCTAATACAGTATCTATAAATTGAATGCATTCTTTTTACAAGAATGTGGGATAGAAGACCCAAGTTTTGATAGAAACCCTAATCCTCAATCTGAGGTAGACTAGCTGCAGTTTCAAGCAAAAAGTGTCTTTTTTTTTTTTTTTTTTCTTTTTTATGAAAACCCCAAACACGAGAGGTATTAGAACCTATAGTACTTAGTACCATGCTTGGGTTGGAGGTTGAGAAGATGAGAAGATATTTGCTGACATTAGACTTGAACTTCTGTAGACTGTATTTTTTAGGAAAGACATATGAAGGAATATTGTTCCAGAAAACAGCAGATGAATGAATAAACGAGCAAGATGAAAAGTTGGTTCTGTGAGTTTGAAGTTGGACAGTAAATGAATGTTGGCAGCATGTGTTCGGACTGCTTTGAAAGAGACAGCGGGAATTATATAAGCCAATTCAGAAGAACAACATCCACGGAAGTATCGGTAGAAAAGGTATGCAGCAGAAACAGTACGTCTATGAGACAGCGAGTCAAGAGACTCAGTTAGAGATGAGTCATTAATTAACCCAATTGCCCTCTTCTGAATGGAATCTAGAAGCCTGAGAGAGGTTTTGGAGGCACTGCCCCAAATGTGGAAACAATATTCCATGGCAGGACAGATTTGAGATTTCTACAGAGTCAACAGCTGTTTGAAAGAAAAGTAAAGCAGAGAGTGAAAGGGAAAACCTTTTTAGATGCAGAGGAAGCAATATTTGTAATGTGCTTGTGCCAACAGAGATTAGAAGTCAGGGTAATCCCCAAAAGAGATATATCATTTTGCCTAGAAATCGGAGTGTCACTAAAGATAAGCATAGGAGCAGAAGAATCCTTTTTGCGAGATATAAGACAAGACTGAGTTTTAGAAGGGTTGAAATAAACTAAACTGTCCTTGCCCCACTGGAGAATTACCTGGAGATCGGCATTTAAGGAATTGGTAGCAGATATTCGAGAAGTTTAAGATGATTCAGCAGGGCAAGGTTTCTCAAAATGGAAAGTGGAATGCAATATGCTATCATTGGCAAAACTATGGATAGGATTTCCAGTCAATGGAAGAAGGTCATTAATATAAAAGAGGAAAAGAGTGTGGAAAAGAACTGAACCTTGGGGGACACCAGCATTAGTGGAGAAGTTAGAAGACAGAGAGCTATTTACCATTACCCTCAGTGAGCGATCAGAGAAAACTGGATAACCAATTACAAAAAAACAGTTGGCAAATCATAAGGTGGAAGCTTGTTTAGAAGACCTTTATGACAAACACAATTGAAAGTCTTTGCGAAGTCAAGAGCAACTGCTTGTGTTTCACTGAACTTTTCCACTGAATTTGTCCATAAATGGGTAACATAAGCCAGAATATCACCAGTGGAAAGAAACTGACAGAATACATACTGGCGATCGTTGATCAGATGGAAGGTTTCTAGGTGGTTTAAGAGTTGGCGATTAATTGATTTCTCCATTACTTTAGAAAGAGTAGAAGTAATTGCAACGAGACGATAATTGGATGGGAGGCAATTTGACACCCTTTTTAGGAACTGGCTGGAGACGAGCAAATTTCCAAGCAGAAGGAAAACCACTTTTGGAATAAGAAAGTGAAAAAAGGCAGCAAAGAACAGGAGTAAGTTTAGGAGCACAGGTTTTGAGAACAAGTGGAGAAATACCATCAGAACCTGGAGCTTAAGCATCAAGATTAGACAAAATCCTTCTGACATCCTTTTGATTGAAGACCACAGGAGGCATTGAATGGAGTGTGTTGGGAATGGTGGGAGGTGTTTTACCAAGATCGTTAATACATGAGTTGGAAGAAAAATGGGATGCCAGCAGGTCAACTTTATCCTTGGCCGAAGTGAAAACAGAACCATCTGGTTTTGACAGAGGTGGGAGCAGAGATGGGCAAAAGTTGCAGCCAATAGCTTTGGCAAGAGACCAGAATGCTTGGCTACCATTAATGCAAGAAGCAAGTTTTCTACTCTTAGCCTGTTCAAAATCTATTTTGGACAGGCTAATAACTGCTTTACAATTATTGCGAGCTTTGGTGTAGGCAGAAAATGAAATTAAAGAATTGGAAACAAGCCAATTACAATATGCAACATTCTTCTCCTGAACGGCCTTAGCACATTTATTGGAAAACCAAGGTTTAGATAAAGGACGAGATTTTAAAGTGGAGTGTGGGATAAAGGATTCCATTCCTACAAGAATAATTTCACTGACACGAGCTGAGCAAACGTTGACATCAGAAGTTTTGAAACAGTAGTCTGACCAAGGAAAAGAAGAAAAGAAGTCTCGCAGGTCATCCCATTTTGCATTCTTGTAATGCCAAACAACATGGGGTTGGGAATAGCCATGAAATAAAGGCTCCATTGAAGAAGAGACAAATCACCAAGTTGTGATCTGAGGTGCCTAAAGGACCACTCACTTCAACCGTGTACTTAGGTTTGTTTGTGAGAAAAAGATTAAGCGTGTTGGCTGTATGGTTAGGATTGTCCGTATTCTTGTAGGTAAATGAACAATCTGTGCAAGGTCATTAGTAATTGCAAAGCCTCAGCATCTCGACCAGCTGGGTCGCTGTGACTAGAAAATGGAAGCCAGCTGGAGTTGTGAACATTAAAATCACCCACTGTTAGGAAAGGTGGACTGGAGAAAGTCAAGTTACAAAGAGAGGAAGTCAAAGAGCTTCAAGTGATTAGTAGAGTTAGGAGAACGGTGGAGACAACAGATGAATTGACACAATGAGATAGAGCGATTTTAAGACAGAGAAGATCGAAAAGAGGAGATTCCAAATTATCAAGTCTCTGACATGGAATATCGGAACAGACGTGTGCACAATTACCACCTTTGAGGCGAAAGGAATCATACAGCGAATAGTTTGGGCAACTGAGATGAGCAGTAGTTAAACCAACTGATAACTGAGATTCTGTCAGGAAAAGGACATGGGGTTTGGCAGACTGCAAGTGGAAATGGACATCACAGATTAGAATTGAGACCACGTATATTTGTGAAATGAACTAGGAAGCTGGGAGGTTCAGATCTTTTCGCAGATAAGCTTACTCTATTAGTTTGACAATTCATGGTGTATTCAATAGTAAGAAAAAAGTGGGGGGAGAGGAGAGCCAAAAATGAAATTTTTGGATATGGTGTATACATGGTAAGAATATACCCAGATCCTTGACATAACGTGGCCTTGACAATGCTCCCCCCCATACACACTACTCGGACTCCCTCCAGTCACTATCTGGCAGAGTAGAGGTAGCAAAATTATACACTAGCTGATCCAGAAGTCTCCTAAAGAGTTATCAATAGGTTCGGTCCGGTTTACTAACTAGCGGCTGGCCTCCGAACACCATTTTAGAGCTGTACCCTTGAAATGTAAGGAAGATTGGATCTCGCCATGATGTACATCATAACCTCAAAAGTCATCAGTTATACTGCATGATGGAAGAGATGGGGAAGGGTTGACTGCAACTTACCTCAGGAGACTAAACATGGGTTCCACCATTTCGAGCCTCCAATAAGCAAAGTGGTGGTATTGCACTGGTTGATGAGAGTCATCTACCACCTAGTATTGCCTGGTAGCACAGAGGGGCGGCATTCCTCCATGCGGTGTGGGTGCCACACCTCGACCCCTGCTTACATTGGTTCACACCTGGGTGGTCACCCACAATGCGCTTGTGCATGGGGGTTATACCCAGGATTACTAACAGTCCCAACATCGTGAAGGTGCAAGCAGAGGATTTGGCTGTCACAGACCATCCAGACTTCACCAAAATTGGGTACACTTGACTTGAGTGTCACCCGAATATCAGTTCCATCAGCGTTTTAGACTCCCAGGTAGCAAGTACAGCTTGTCTGGCATATCTGAGAGAATGTCTGTGACAACCTCAAGGACCAAAGAGAATTCCAAGGACCGACATTATAGAGAATTCCTCCAGTATGTAATCCACATGCTACTATGGATACTCAATAAATAGGTAAATAACAATGGTAAATAAATAGGTAAATTAACAAATTTTACCACAAGTTGAATGAAATATTAAAGTTTCTATTATGTAAGAAAAGTAATAAAATTTACCAAAATTTCACAGTCCTGCAGTGCAGTATATCCATCTTTTCCTTGATGCACATAATTCTTTGTCACCAGTCTATACTTCTAAAAAATAAATTCAAAAATGAATAAATAAACATAATAATTTTTAACTTAAACAGCAATCTAGAGAATCTCACAATTGATCCTGAAAAGCATACATACACAGACAGTGGTGCATCAACTTATGATGACATTGACATATGATATTCTCAGGAACCAATATACCTTCCATATGATCGTTTATTTTAAGGACTGATGGCTTTAAGATATAGCTGTAATGATACATGGGTGAAATTTTTCAGACGAGTGGAGCACAGAACATCACTCGTAAGATTGTTCTCAACCAATTAGTGTCTTTTTTATTGTTGAACACATGGCGTGTGGAACATCACTCGTATGATTGTTTCAGATCTATGATGATCTGAAACTTAAAGCTCCATCAACCAGAGACAGTACTGTGTGCTTTGAAGACTTTAAAGCCAGCAGAGGCTGGTTTGAGTGCTTCAAAAAAAAGGGTGAATATCAAAAGTGTTGAAAGACATGGGGAGGCATCCAGTGCTGATAAAAAAGCAGCTGAGACCTTTAAAATTGAATTCCAAGAGTTTTTTGATCAGGAGGATTATCTTCCCCAGCAGGTTTTTAACATTGACGAAACCAGCTTCTTCTGGAAGCGAATGCCCAAGAGAACGTACGTCACCAAGGATGAGATTAGTTTACCTGGGCATAAGCCTATGAAAGATAGGTTCACTCTCTTGTTGGGTGCCAATGCCTCTGGAGATTTTAAGCTGAAGCCTTTGGCTGTGTATCACTAACACCCCAAGAGTATTTAAACAACAAAGGCATGTTGGGAGTGTTTTGGTGCAGTAACAAGAAGGCCTGGGCTACAAGATATGTCTTCAATGAATGGGAGTTTGAAGTTTTCTGTCCTTCAGTGAAGAGTTATCTTGAGAAACATAAGCTTCCTGTGAAGGCCCTGCTCTGCTGGATAATGCACCAGACCATGATCCCAACCTTGTCCGATCTCTTGAGGCACAATTTGACTTTATTCAAGTCAAATTTTCGGCCACCCAACACCACTCCTCTTCTTCAACCAATGGACCAGCAAGTGATTGCAAACTTCAAGAAAATCTATACCACGAAAATGTTTGCAAGTTGCTTTGCGAAGATTTTTGGAGGTCGAAGTTCAACATGCTGGATTGTGTAAGGCTGATTGTAAGTTCTTGGAATGATGTTTCCACCAGGTGCTTAAATTCAACATTGAAAAACATCTAGCCTTTAATTATCCATAACACTGACAGATTTGAAGATGATGGTGCTTTGACAAATGAGACTGTCACTCTTGGTAAATCAATGAGTCTGGAGGTTAGTGAAGAGGATGTGGAGGACCTTACTGATGCTCATGGGTGTGAGCTAACAACTGAGGAGCTAAAAGAGTTGGAGAGTGACACTAGAATGGAAGAGGAAGAAAAAGACACCCAAAAAAGTGTCAGGCGAAGACTGTCATTTCTTGTTGGGAGCATTTAAGAGAAGTGGTAAAAAAACATCCCGACATTGAAAACACTGAACTCACGATGTGCAAAATGAAAGATGAAGTCATTTCTTACTTCAGGAAGCTACAAAAAAGTCATAAAAAACTCCACTTTGGACAGTTTCTTTGCCAGTAGCAACAAAAGACTGAAAAGACACCTGACACTTGATATAGTCCAACCACTCCTACGCCACCATTGATTTCATCAGCTGTACACTTCAAGTCAAAAGTAAATGCGAATTTATTGTTTGTTTTTTTTATTTTAAGATGTTTTATGACTATTTATTAAATAATCTTTATCAAACACAAATTTTTAATGTAAAAATGAAGTATAACATGTAAGAAATATCTATTTCATATGTTGTTGGGGAAGGAATTACAGGAAATCAATGTATTATTGCTTTCAACTTACAATATTTTCAACATACAAAGGTTTTGTGGAACAAATTACCACTGGATGTCGGGACCCCACTGTACATGTAAAATCTTTTACTGCCATGGAAAAAAAAAATAATAATAATAAATAAATAAATTAAAAAAAAATTGTATAGATATAAATACAAGTCAGTAACCCAGGACAGTAATACTACGAGTAGGGTTTTACATTAAAATGAGTAAATGATCAAATCAAGGCAGCCAAGAGTTATTATCATTATTTATAAGCACATTAGCATTTAAAGCCATATTGTGCTGTGTGTATATAATTTCTGCACAAATGTGAGTTCATAGACTAATCTGAATGTTGTGCAAGTTGAAAACCTCATTCTGTAACCAATTTATGCCATTTTAGTTTGTACATAAAGAAACTTAATGAATTACAGTCTTGGCATTTAGAGAGAAATATCAGCAAATCCTCCTTGGAGGTAGAGAGCTCTGTTTCCACTGAAAACTCATCTTTATTTCTGGCTTGTGATTATCATACCATACTTTAGTAATAGCAACAATCTGCAGTAGGAAGTCAACTAATCCTGCTAGTAATGCTTAAGATGTTAGAAGCAGAGTCACATGCACATCTTCTGATCATTGCAGGGCATCTGGGATAATCCATGTTGTTCTTTATAGGATTTACAATACCAATATCATCACACAAAGCCTTACATGAGGTGATTCAAAAGATGCCCAACCATTCAATTTTATTTTAATTATTATTATAAATATAATTATAATAGAATTGCAGTAAATGTTGAAGGCGTCCTCCTTCCTAAATATAAGCACAAACTACCATCTTCTCACTGTAATGTTTAAAAGTCAATACTTTTAATCCTTCCAATATGTGTGAAGGTTGTTAATGTATACTACTGGTATAAGTAGTCTGTAAGATAAAAATTTGGTGATCATGGATATTCAGTTATGAACATGTGCTGTGCCTGGGAAAATTTAATTAAAAAAACATTGGTGACTAAAAGTTAATATATAAACTTTAACTGTTGGACATCAGAATGTGATAAGTGCTGCTACTGTAGCAGTCAAAATCAAATTCCATCAAGTTGTCAAATTTACACTTCAATTTGGGTTAAATGAATTTTCAATGATACAACCCAACGGTGATATGAATTTTAAATCGTATC
Source organism: Mastigoproctus giganteus (assembly GCF_048544385.1). Classification (NCBI taxonomy): domain Eukaryota; kingdom Metazoa; phylum Arthropoda; class Arachnida; order Uropygi; family Thelyphonidae; genus Mastigoproctus; species Mastigoproctus giganteus. The sequence goes on along the minus strand of NC_143576.1, from coordinate 211,686,095 downwards.
ACCCTGTCCAATGATCTGCTACCTACTTGTCTGCCCTACATCATTCATTTCCACACTAGCTGCATCCTCAGTGACATGATGTGCTATTCCAGGCTGGGGAGAACTGATGACTGTCCTCATCCTTTTTATTATTTTTTTTTTTTATAATTATGAAAACTCAAAACACAAAAGGTATCAGAGAATAATTATGAAAACTACAAAATAAAATGTATTAGTACCATACAGAGGCTAAATGTTGAAAACACAAGTTACTTGCTGACATTGGACTTGAATTTCTGTAGACTGTATTTTTCAGGAAATACGTGTGAAAGAAGGTTGTTCCACAGAGCAGAAGTTGAACGGATAAACGAGGAAAAGTTATTTCTGTTTGAAGGTGGACAATGAATTGATGTTGACTGATTGAGGCATGTGTTTGGACTGGTTTGGAAGAGAATGATAGAATTACAGATGCTAATTCAGAAGAACAGTACCCATAGAAGTATCTACATAAAAAGCATACAGCAAAATCTGAATTTCTATGAAACACAGAGTGGAGAAAGTTCATTTGCATCGCAATCACACAATTCATCACATCAGAAAATGTTCCCTTTGAACAACCTCCCTGAAGATGCTCCTTCTGCAGTTAAAAATTTCATTATGCTGCTCATTTTGATAAATCTATCATGTGAACCTCAAAATACATATAGTATATGCTTTATGAGGTACAATTCACACACTTAGTAATGCAGGTTCCTTTTTTTTTTTTTTTTTTTTTTTTTTTTTTTAATGATAACTTGTTATACCCTCTGTATTTCGCTTTAGTGCTGGGTATGAGTTGAAGGCTGAGAAGATGAAAGATACTTGTTTACATCAATCTTGAATTTCTGTAGGTTGTAATTTTTGGAAAATACATGTACATTGTTCCAAAGAACAGAAGTAGGAGTATAAATGAGAAGGTTGAAAAGTTAGTTCTGTGAGTTACAGCTTGATAGCAAATGGATATTGACTAGTTGATGCACATGTTCAAACTGGTTTGGAAGAAAGTGGTAATATTACAGATTGCAATTCAAAAGGCCAGCAACCATGGAAATACTATATAACAGGAATGCAGCAGACACTAAACATTCGTGAGACATAGTGGAGAGAGTTTGTAAGAGATGAGCCATTAATTTGATTAGCCTGGCTGTTCTCTTTTGGACCGAGTCGAGAAGCTTTAAGGACACCTTTCTCAGTTTGGGAACAATATTCCATGGTAAGGCAGATTTGAGATTTATATTAAGTCATTAACTGTTTACAAGAAAAGCAGTATGAAGAGGGAAAAAAAGAAAACAGTTTTTTGATGTGGAGGAAGCAATATTTGTGGTGTGCTTATGCTAAGAGAAATTAGAAGCCAGGGTTTCCTCATTTATAACCAATAAATATGTGCAATCTGAGTGTCATTAAAGATGAGCATAGGAGCAGCAGACTTTTTTTGCAAGAAATGACACAGGACTAAGTTTTAGATAGATTGAAGTTAAGTATTCTTTGTCAAATTAAGTATCACCTGGAAACTGGCATTTGAGGGATTTGGGGGTGAATATTCGAAAAGTTTAAGTTGTTTGTACAGAGCAAGGTTTCTTAAACTGGAAAGTAGTGTGTTATTGTCAGCAAAACTATGGATAGGATTTGTAGTCAGTGGAAAGTTATTAATATACAATAGGAAAAGAGTGGGAGAAAAAAAGTGAATCTTGGGAACACCAGCATTAGTTAATTGGTTAACACCTTATCTTTCAGGTATCCCCATGCAAAAATATCTTAAGGAATGAGGTCTGGAGACCTTGGAGAGTATTCAAAAGCACTCCTCCTGCAACCCATCCATTGTTCATGAAATTTCTTATCCAGAGAGTTATGGACAGCAGTATGAAAATGTGCAGGTGCACCATCCCATTGGAAAAAAAAAACACCATCATATCTAAAAACATGTTTCTGATATTGGGTATGCATAATTCCTTAACATTTCAAGATAACTTTCCCCAGTAACATTGCCACTGGACTGGTTTAGAAGGTTTTGGACACTTCTTGTGTCATTTTCCTCCCATTGCTTGTCTTGCTGATAGCGTATACAGTTACATATTCCTCAAATTTATCACACAGATGGATTATTGCCAGACAAGTACGCAACCTCGTTCCATATTGTCTTTCCCATGCATGCTGAATCTCCATGACATTTTGAAATTTCCAGTACCACCTAAGAATCTTCTTTCTCTAATCAAAACTTCCATGTTCGCCATCATTTCTATGGGTTTCAGCCAATCTGAAAAAAGAAATAATGAATTATGGATTGTTAAAGCGTGCATACAGCAGGCCCTCGTTATAATGCGGTTCGCTATAATGCTGTTCTTATATTATAACCCGTATCTGACTATAACGCTGTCACAAATCACTATAACGCTCTTTTACATACTGCATTTTTGACATATTTAACGAAATCGTTTCATTTGATAGAGTTGACATCTTGAAAATGAATAGCAAAACAGCATTAAAACGTTTCCCACACTGACTTGAGAAATTTTCCCATGCTCAGTGAAATTTTCTCTCACGCTAATTTAATTGCAGTACAGTGACTTGTTACGTAGTTCTGAGATCTACATTTTAAAAAATGATCAAGTATATTGCTTGTAATATTTGCATTATGTGCATTTATCCAAAGTCTAGTCATCACAGAATTAGACATTGTGCGTAACGGACAGTTTACTCGAACATCATATCATAATTAATGCAACCAACGCAGTTACATTTTCGAAGAGTTACTAATGGTAGATAAGAATGAAAAAGCAACGTCTGGACACAGTACGAAGACTATAAATGTAAGAAAAAGACTGAATTTGAAAATTGTTTGTTTGTTATTTGGTTTTTAGGAGCATTAGCAACTAAGGCCATATCGCTCCGGGGATATGCGGTGGTCATTCCCTGACCTTTCCACATCCTCCGTATTTGGTGGTCACGGGCTTGAACCCCAGTCTAATCAAGAAGTGTGTGCTACGCACTGCTGCTTCTGCCCACCTGGCTATGGAGGCGTCAATTTGAAATTTGAAAATTAAATTAGACGTTTTGAAGTGAATCGATTCCAGTCAACGACAAGCAGATGTGTGCCATAATTTAGGACTGGCAAGTTTAACTGTAAGAACAATTATAAAAACTAAAGAATTAATTTTAGCAGCAGGAAAGACAGCTGTTCCACTGCAAGCAACTAGGACTAGGCTGGCTATTAGGATTGAAATGGGGAGACTAACTAATTTTATTGAAGATAATATCCAATGCAGAATTCAGTTAAGTTAAATATTATAAAAAAAAAAAAAAAGACAGAGAGATTAGCCTATATGATGATCTGAAGAAAACTCACCTAAAAAAAAAAAAATGTGGAACCACTTAAAACTAGTAAAGGCTGGTCGAATAGATTTAAAACCCAGGGAGAAGCCGGAAGTGCAGATCAAGTTGCCGAAACTTTCAAAAAAGAACTTTTTAAAATTATTGAAGAGGGGTATTATGTGTTATACTTCTCAACAAGTTTTTAACATAGATGAAGCAGAACTTTTTTGGAAACTAATGCCTAAAACAAGTTTCATATTGAAAGAAGAAAAAAAAAACATGTCAGGATCAGTTGACTTTATTGTTGGGTGGTAACGCTGTGGGGGATTTAAAATTAAAACCCCTTTTATTTTACCAGGAAGAGGGACAAAGTACAACCCAAAATCGACACATTTTTCACGATTAAATTCATCAATTAAATTAAATCAATTTAGATCAATTAAATTCATTATTTTAATTGGAATTTTAAGTTTAATTTTGAAACTTAAGTAGTTACCGCATAATTATATAAGTATGTAATGCAGAATATTTTATATGTATTATTTTTTTATTCTTTCAAATCTTATGAAATTTTTACTTACATATGTTTTAATGAACTGCACTTTCCCTTGTGACGTCTGTTTCTTCCAGTTCTCAGATACTGGTGTATTACATTACTGGTCAGTTATCGCTCTTTCTTATAAGATGTATTTGATGAAATGCCGGATGCATTAATAAATTGGTAATTGCATTTGCATATAATTTTTATATTTACCAATGGAATCGATTAACATTAGAAAAGTGGCATTATTGCTTTAAGCGCTAGTTCCACTTATTACATTTTCTCTTTATTTTGCTTTATTCGTTATTATTTTTTTAAATAAAGAATAACACAATGTTCTTTTCATCTAAAAAAAAAACCCACAGATTAGGTTATTTCAAGGATGAAATGAGAAAAAAGCCATTTTAGTGTTAGATGTCATATTGCAGATCACAATGGTTAAAAAAACTGCATACAAGGCACTTCCATAAATAAGTGGTAAATTAGTTAATTTTGCTTTATATATTAGTGTGCCATTATTACCTGTATGTGTGACCATGTGATTTGTTATATATATATGTAAACACTGCCAGCCGATTTTTATAAAAATCGGATCAGAAAAGAAAAGAAAATATAAAAGGAAAACAGTCCAAATATCAGTACCAAATGGTATTAATATTTATAAATAAGGTAAATTAATCATTGCATTTTTATAAATACAATACAAGTAATATAGTCGATTTAGCTGTTATGGAAGTTTCACTCTTACAGTTAAATATTTTATAGTTGATCCTTATTTTAATGCACTTCTCTCTTACAGAGAGGTCTGTGAACTGACTGCAAAAGGCAGATATTTTCAAATTCAAATCCTAACTTGTGCTTTTTTCACCCAACATCGCCCTGTACTTGTCAAATAAGTCTGCAGATTTCCTACTCTTAATGCCATTAGTGCTTATGTGTACAACAATAACACCTTTCATCCCCTTAAAGATATCTGCTCAACAATGTCATCAACTTTTTATTCCTGGCAGACACACCCTTGTCCTGCTCCACCTATCCTTTCTGCATGTTATATTTCCCATTTCCACGACAATAGTCACTGACAACTAGCTCCTCTGGGACCAGTACATTCTGTCTTGGGGGTTGCCACTATGTTGCCTCATGCTCAATTGAAAGCTCTGGTGTTGAAGTAGGCAGATGAGAGCTTGTTGGCCCCCCCCCCTCCCCAAATATAAATCCTTTGTAAGAATCTATTCTGTTCTTCAAGCTTTCATAAAGGCACATAACAATACTGAGTCGCATGCAATATCCTTGCACTCTTTACATTGCGTGCGTGCACGCGCACGCACACACACACACACACACACACACACACACACACACACACACACACACACACACACACACACACACACACACACACACACAGTATCATGCAATATCAAATTGAGGAAGGATGGTTGCAGGATAGATGTGTTGAAATTTGCTTTCAGCTTGTGGGTAGTTGATTGTCAGAATAAACTTCCATCTAGTATTTTAGAAGTTTTTTTTTGGCTGGTACAGCATAAGCCTCAGGCTTCCTTGCACTATATGGCTAATAATTATGATAATAAGTGAACAGTTAATAAATTTAAGAACTAGACAAATTAGTAGAGTGGATGGACAGTATTTTTTTATTTATTTATTTATTTTTGACTGATGCTGTGTAAGCTTGCATCATGTGCTACGGCCAAACTAATAATAAATTATTATTGTAGTGTTACACTACAATATATACATAAGTGCATCTGAACAGTTTTATATTACATGTTTTACTGGAATGGTAAAAAGAAATGAAAAGCAAAATTAAGATTTAGCATTTCCTAAAGAAAACCTTTTCATAAGTAACTGCAATTAAAATGCCAACTTTAGATTAGTGATGAAGAACATACTGCACTTTATAGTATTTAATTTGTTGCTCAAGCATCTCTCAGAATGTAATTTTTTTGTTATCCTGTGCAGTAATTTCTTATGCTTCAGTGTTGACTTGATATTGCTTTTTATTAATTATTTAAGGATGGAGTAACTATGTATAATAGATTGAAGAAAACCATATTTTTATTTCTATTTTAGCATAGACTATAACTTGAGTGTGGAAGACTCATACTGTTGTAGTTATTGAGGGCTTTACTAACTTTTGTGTTTGTAAGAATTATAAATATTGTCTTTACATTATCTCTGAAATTTGCTCTGTTGTGTTCTATTTATGATCCATTGAAAAGATCCAAGTTAATTTCACTTTGTTACACAGAATTTGTTGTTTTTGAATTAAGTTTTTACGGTGCCCAAATCTCTCTTATGTTGACTGAATTCAGATTGTTTGTTTGTTTCGGGATTTATTGGGCGCATCGGCAACTATGGCCATAGTGCGCCATGCATATGGTAATCATTTCTTCTCGAATAGAGAAAATGGAAAAAAGGAACCAGAAAGTAATTTTTTTAACTAACTAAAGGAGGTGATATACTTTAATCATCTTGAGAAAGTTATAAATGCTTGAGACATTTGTTTCATTATTTAAAAGTGAAGATTCTGGCGTTCTCTTGTATATTTTGTGCATTCAACCAGAATGTGTTTCACTGAGAGCATTGTATTACAGTGAGAGGGTATCTCTCCTCTTAAAAGATAACCATGAGTGATATTTGTGTGACCTATTCGCAGACGAGCCAATATTACCTCCTGATGTCGCGTTGAACTGAAGCTGGAAGGCCATTGCTCAAGGTTTGGCTTGATACTTTGAAGCTTATTGTTAGGTTGATTTTCCCATGATAACTGCCATTGACATATGCATTTTTCCTGGATTATTGGCCAATAGTCTCGATGAGGCACTTTCCACTTGTTCTAGGGTGGTAGGTGAGCTAATTTGGCAACATTGCCCGCTAGTTCATTTCCAGGAATTGCCATATGTCCTGGGACCCAGCAGAAGGCTGAATTCAGAAGTTTTCGGTGTTTTGTGGTGCATTCAGGGCTGGGAATGATGTATTATGCGTGTCATGGTGATGGGCCCTGAAAATCACTTTTCAGTTAGTTTTTCACTCTGTATTCCGAATGCTTTTGATTGGTGTTCGAAATTTTAGGGATATATTTTTTCTGAAAGTTTCTCACTTTAAGTTTCAATAAACAGTTGTTAAAACAAATTCATATGAAATATTGAGCATTTCAGTTGCCTTTTGTAGTCTGGTTTGATGATCAGAAGTATCTTATGCACTTGATTGATGCTTTCTAGTAATGGAAATGAACTTTTCATGATCCTCAGCATCAGTGTTTCCTTTTAAATTGGACACAATAGTATTTTATGATTGTATAAGGACCGAGTTGTTTCACTGTTTTTAGCATTTCATTTTTTGCTTGTATTTCTTTTGTAGCAAAGTTTATTTATTATTATTTAAAAAAAATTATTTTTTTGGCCTAGGGCTTCTTTGCACCTTATGGCTAATACCGATACTGATATATATAGTGCATTTTCTATTTTTCATTCTATTGATGCAACAGAGAAAAATCAACTATAGATCTGGAATCAGCACCTAAAAATTGTATGATTTTGCCAGTTTACATTAAAAAGCCAAATTTTTTTTAAAAAAGTGTATCCAAAATATCTCCATCTGTTCCAATATTTGGGGAACAGATGAAGATATTCCAATATTTAGTGTTTTCAAATGTGGGAGGAATGTAAGTCCTGAGTCCAGGATTATTCCTAGATATTTCAGTGTAGCGGGGTTGGAGGCTAGCTGGTCGGACGTGTTTGCCTTAGCTCTGCAGGCTGTTGATTGCCGTGTTAATTTAGTGAGTTTAATCCCATCGTCATCGTTTATTTTGTGTTCAATTGTGTTTTCAAAGTTATATTAATATTTAATCAGAGTTATTTGCTAATCAAATAGTTATTTCCTTAACCTGGTGAAAGTGCAATCTAATTACAGTGAAAAAAAGAAAAAAGCAATAACGCAGTATCAAGTTACTGACAACTGATTTGTAGTTAGTGTTTATTGCTAAAGTTGATAAGTTAATAGAATCGATCTACTTGCCTACATTATATGCGATTACTTCGGATATTATTTTTCCCTACACTGCAGCATGGAGGGGAAATTGACGAGAAAATCATTACAAACTGGGGGAAGGGGGATGATGAGGCTTCTGCTTTTTCCTCTCTACCCTCTACAGTTCCCAGGTTGAATTCAGAACAAATTAAGAAGTTAGAAGGTAAATATCTCAAGGGAAAAAGAAAGTTGTGAATACAGTGTTAAATTTGGATAGTTTGCAAGGAACAAGTGATGTTGCCCAGCAAAATACTGATCAAGTAGAAGTAGTTGGAGAAATTACGTGTGACAACTGAACAGGGGGGTGCAAATAAGTGATGAACTAGATGTTGATATTCAAGGTTTGGCGATTTTACAGATCTTAATGTAGATGGTGATTTTGATAGTTTATATGGAGATTTGCAAGAAGAAGTACAGGAACCAATGTTCATGAAAGTGACATCATTATGTCAAATATTCAAGAACAGAGGTTATGTTATGACGTGTCAACTGTGTATGAGTTAATCACCAAGTTAAAGAAACAAGTAGTAAACTACACTACAAGTGAGTTGAGCAAAATAACAAAGACGGCATAAAACTTTATATTAGATAAGTGGGTTGACATTGAAGTTATTGCAACAGCTGTGCTGATTGATAATGAAAGACTAAAAGCAAAATTAGAAGAGATGGAAATTAGAGTTGCTCTTTTTGATGAAATTGTGAGGGGCCAACCATTTCCTCCTGCTCAGGAAGAACAGCAAATTTGCGTTGATAAGGTTAAAACATATAGTAGTGTAGTTAAGGAAAATATAAGTGATGGTAATGAAGACAGTAAAATTGGTAATAGATGTGGGGGGAGGAAGTAACAAGCAGAAACAGGTGAACACTTTAATATTAAGGGCAGATGTTAATGCACAGTTTACGAGTAGTCAGGAGGTCAAAGAAGTGGTATTAAATGCCTTAAAGGATGATTTTAAGGAAATTAAAGTGAGAAACCTGCGAACAATACAAAATAAAGGTGTTTTGATAGAAACAGACAATAAAGACGATTTGAACAAAATAATAGGTTCAGAGACTTTAGTTAGTAAGGGTATTAATTATGATAAGTTGAAAACAAATAATCCTTCCATACTGGTGTATGATATACCCAAGGATATTACGAGGGATGAAATAGTTGAGGACTTATATGTAAAGAATTTGAAGGACTATGGTTACGATCTCGAAGAGGTAAAGAATGGAGGTTGTATTTAGATTTAATAGTGGAAACAAGTTAAATTTGACTAACTGGGTTATTAGGGTGGTCCCAGAGTTGTTAAAATGTTTGTTTCTGAGAGAGAGAATATTTTTGGGGTTTTTCTCCTATAAGTTTAGAAAATTCACAGTTGTGACCAAATGTTTTAAATGTTTGGGATATGGCCACTCTGCCCAGTACTGTAGTCATAAAACAATGTCATGTGGTCACTGCGCTGAGGGGGGGGCCATGTTTATACTGACTGTCAGCACAGGGACCAACATCCAAATTGCGTTAACTGTAAGTGTAGAGGTCGTGACTATAAACACTCTGTAAAAGATGTAAAATGTCCAGAATATGTTAAAGCCCTTGAATTAGCAAGTAAGCGCATAAATTATGGATAATGATAATAACGATTGTATTAAACAGTTTTGGTAATAGTGATAATAATCAGATATTAAACATAGTTCAATTGAATGGACAAAGGTCTCGCATGGTAATGAATGAAATTAGAATATATGCAATGGAAAACCGGTGTGACATACTTTGTTTGCAGGAGCCATATGCATTACAGCATGAGCAGAGTTATAGATTGGTAGGTTTTCCTGTAACTGCTAAGTCAGTTTATGTCACTAGAGTGACGCCAAGCGTAGCAATTGTTATTTTTAATAGGAATTTAAATATAACTGTGGTATCAGGGTTGTGCAATCAAGACATTGTTTGCATTCATGTTGTTATGCCTGACATTTCATTTTATTTATTGTCATTGTATTGTTCTCCAACAGATATTATTAAATATTTCATTTCATGTATGGAAGGTGCATTGGCACAAATAGGTTATGGCAATGTATTATTAGCTTTTGACATAAATGCTAAATCCAGTATGTGGTTCAGTGGTATGACTGATAACAGGGGAATGTGTATGGAGGATTTTATAATATCAAATAATTTAGTTGTACTTAATGAATCACAACAACTGTATACTTTTAACAATGTAAATGGACAATCAAACATTGATTTGACACTGGCTTCACCAGATGTTGTAAAGAGGGTGTGTCACTGGGTTGTTGATGAGAATGCAACAAACAGTGACCATCAGGCTATATTATTTCATGTAAATGTGGGGGTATATAGTAAGACTTATTATATTAAAATCAATGAGCAGATGAGGTTTGCATATAAAAAGATAAATTGGGAAAAATTTAATGATTCCTTGCAATTGGTTTTTGGTAATGATAAATATCTGGCTCTGAACACTATGAATGCCACAGAATATGCATTTTATATTCAAAGTGTACTTTTTGAAGTATGCAGCTAGGATTAGGAAAGCCACAGATAAGCAAGTACCGTGGTGGTCTGAACAACTGAAAATTTTAAGGCGAGATGTTTTTTCAGCCAGGAAGCAATTTCAAAGATATAGGTCTCGTGATATAGAAGAAGCTAACTATTATAAGGAAATATATAGGTGTAAAAGGAGGGAATATCATAGGGCTATTTATCAGCATAAGTTAAGATCATGGCAGAATTTGGTAAGAACTGCAGGAAACAGTAACCCTTGGGGACTACTGTATAAGTTGACCATTACTAAAAAGATAGAGCAGGATGTATTTCATACAGTAATAGTAGATGGTAGGGAAACAGTTAGTTGGGAGACAACTATTAAATCTGTCATAAACAAACTGTTTCCCGAGGACTGAACAGTGTGAGATAAGAGCAGATAATAGAGATTATGTCAATGATGAGAATATCTCTCTTTTTACAGCAGAGGAGTTACTTGTAGTCAGTAAACAGATAAATGTTGATAAGACTCCGGGGATTGATTTAATTGAGAACAACAGTATCAGTAAGTTATTAGAGATATACCCTCCAGTTCTGCTTAATATGTATAACAAATGTCTATTGGAAGGCACATTTCCTGTTTTCTGGATGTGCTCTTCTGAAATTGTTGCCAAAACCAGGTAAAAAAAAAAAAAACAAGCCCCAGGAGCTTTCAACCAATATTGCTGTTACCTAAACCTAGGCAAGTTGTTTGAGAGATCGATTTTCCAGCGATTAAGTGAATATATGAATTTACACCACATTGAGTTGCCATTTCAGTATGGTTTTAGAAAATCCAAATCTACTGAGGACGCGATTAATGATTTAGTGCTTTACGTTAAAAATGCAGACAGTAAATATGTTCTTGCTCTGTTCATTGACTTTGCAGGAGCTTTTGATTCAGTCTGGCACGAGAGTATTCTTTACTCGTTAAGACAGCTCCATTGTCCAGGGAAAATATACCGGGTTGTAACAAGCTATTTAACTTCAAGGCAGATAATTGTAAGGGCACAGCATGTAACTTATAGGAAATTAGTGTCTAGGGAATGCCCACAAGGATCTGTGTTGGGTCCCCTATTTTGGAATTTGGTTCTGAACCAATGGCTTAAATTGAGACAAACAGTTTGCCATAAAATAGCATTTGCGGATGATCTGCTTATCTGTGTGCCTGGTAACTCAAGAAGGGATATTGAAGAGAAGGCTGCAATGGTTCTTCAGAGTCTAACATCATGGGCTACTGTAAATAAATTAACAGTTTCAGAAGAAAAAACAGTCATGATGTTAAAGGTCACCTTGATATCAATCGACCACCAAAAATTTTGTTAAATTGTAAGCAAATTAAATTTGTTACCCAAACTAAGTATCTAGGTGTTTTATTAGATGCTAGGTTAACTTTAGTTCCACATCTGAATTATTTGATGAACAAAATTAAGCGTTTTAGTGCAGCAGTAATACAGATTTCTAGATCAGAGTGGGGTTATGTAGATCAGTTTTAAATCTTTATTATACGGCAGTTTTTCTGCCAATAGTGACTTATGTATCATCAGTGTTGGTATCTTGTGTGAATAAGATTAAGTTTAAAGCCAAGTTAAATTCTGTGCAAAGAACAATGCTGTTGGCAATTCAGAGGGCTTGCAGAACAGTGTCAACAAATGCCCTGCAGGTATTAGCGGGCCACATGCCGTTAGATCTTTTTATAATATATAGAGCTTTCTATTACCATATTAGGAAGCATAATAATTTCACGTGCTTAAACATTGTGTGTGACCTTAACATTCACCCTAAGGTTGAAAAGAAAAGAATATATGCGAAGTTAATGGAAATCTGGCAAGCCAGATGGACGGATAGTATTACTGGTGCGGTCACCAGACATTTTATTCCAAATGTTTCTTTTTCATGTTTTAAACTGAAAAAGTGGTTTTTTCTTAATATGGAGACTTCTTTTTTGTTAACAGGGCATGGTTCTTTGAATAGTAAATTATATTATTTTGGATTAAAGTCAAACCCTTACTGTATATGTGGTGTTGAAGAAACTTGGTGCCATGTATTGTATGATTGTTTGTTGTATGAGAATTACAGAGCTCAATTAAAGAATTGTAATTAGTGATTTGAGATATGGAAATGAAAATAACTACTTGTCAGATTATAATAAGTTTGTTGCTTTGCTATTTCTGTATTTCTAAAAAGAAGACAGTTATCAGCCTGGATATTTGTAAACTAATAGATGTTTACTGTATAGATTTGTTCCCCCCCCCTCTCCTGCCATCCTATTATCCTGTTTTTTTTTTGGTTTTTTTTTATTTATTTATTTAGTTTATTATTACTTTTTTTTTTTTTTTGTTTGCTGGCACTGTGGAAATTAACAGTGTGGGATAAATTGCCAGGGTGAGATTTGGGTGGGGGTAGAGGGTTTTTTTTTTTTTGCTCCCAGGCTTGGGCGGCTTGGGGGTGGGATTGCTGGTGCCCTCTGGTCTAGCACTTCCACCAGAGGGTGCGGGAATTTTGTGCAGTCAGCACAGACAGTACAGTAGACCTAGGCCCAGCTCCACGTTCATAAGGACGAGCATCAGGTAGCAGTTATCCTAGGTGATGACTGCTTTCTGGTGGCTAGGTATCCTGTATAAGGATAATAAAATCAAGTATATTAGGTGGATTTGGACAAATGTCTAGGGGCCACCAAAGACAATAATAAATAAATATTGATGCGACAGAGTAAAATCAATTATAGATCTGAAATCAGCACCTAAAAATTGTATGATTTTGTCAGTTTACATTAAAAAGCCAAAATTTTTTTAAAAAAGTGTATCCAAAATAACTCCATCTGTTCCAATATTTGGGGATAATTTTATTTTACTATATTAGTTGCATTTATTCACATTAAAAATTATGCTTAATTTACTTAAATTTTTATATAGTAATATGTCTGACCTGTTGCAAGTCAAGATATTCATCTCCAATTGTGATGTATTTTGGATCCACCCTATCACCTGGTGGCTTTTTAGGATCAAAGACAAATTTAATACCAGAAACTTGAGGAAACCTTCCTTCTAATTTGGGATACTGATATACACCATTTTCCAGAGCTTTCCATACTTGCTCTCCTATTTCAAGTAATAATAATTTTGTTGCATTAATGAAACAGCAAAAAAGATTTTTTTCACAAAATGAAAGGTAAATATTTATTTTGTCACCTGTTGTTCAAAACTTAAACTAAATTAGAACTAATAATTAAGTAATTTAATTTATAATTATTCTAATAAGTAGTGTGATAAATTCAACTATTTATTTGGTTTCTGTAACATTGCTTGCATAATTTCTATATTCCAACTTAACAGAAAATACTTCAATTCAGATATATTTGCTTATGGAATTTCTGCATCTAGTAATAACAGAAGTGATTCCATATTTGTTTCTGAAATAATCAGACATCAAACATATGCACCTATCAAATTGAAAGGTAGTTCAAGCTTTGTAATTTATTTCAGTATTGTACAATATACAAAACTTCCAAAAAAAAAAAAAAAAAAAAAAAAGAGATGAAATTAAACTATAATTGGACATTTCAGTGAGATATGGTACAGTTGGGCAGACAGTTTCGAGACTGTAGGACCTCCACATATTTTTTTTACTCTATGAGATATGGTACCTACTTTTCTCAATGGATACAACAGCAAGGAAGTGACATGAAACAAAAAAAAAAAAAAAAAAAAAACAGTCAAAAAAATAATAATAAATAAACTTTGCTACAAAAGAAATACAAGCAAATGAAATGCTTTTGAGCGGGAAGCACATGTTCACAGTGGGATCCTAAATGACTGAGTTTGTGATTTACATATAATTTAATTAACTGAACAAATTTTTTTCCCCTTATCTTTCACTGCTTGGGTTTCCTAGTTTTTCCCTAGATTTGCCTTTAATATTCATTTTTCATTTGGTCATTAAATTTATAATTATCTTGATTCTCTTCAAGTTGTAAAAAACTTTTTCTTTTGGCCTCTACATTAATCCCACAAAATAAACTCATTGTACTATTACAAAAATACTCATCTATTTCAACTTTCCACATTTCTTGATTGATAACCCTTTTAAGAAAATTAGGAACAACAGTGATCACCACTTTCACTTTGATACAAAATTTAGATCACACATTCAAAATAAAAAAAAAAAATCTTTTATAAAAATATGGCATCAAGGCATCTTCCATTTCTGATAAGAGCATTCTGATGAAATATTAATATCAGTAGTGGAAAATGATGCAAGAAAGCAAGCTTACAGAGCGCCAGCCAAAAAAGAAAAACAAAACTTCCCATATAGGTGGTAGATGACATTCATCAACCGGTAAAATACCACCACTTTGCTTATTGGAGGCTTGAAGTGGTGAAACCCATGTTTAGTCTCTAGAGCAAAGTTTCCAGCATCCCCCTCCCCCCATACTTCTCCTTCAACCCATGCACGGTATTAAGTACTATAGGTTTTGATACCTTTCGTGTTGGGGTTTTCATAAAAAAAAAAAAAAAAAATCACCTGTCCATCCCCTGTAACAGTTTGACTAGTACTTCCCTTGAACTTATTCAAAACTACCCACTTCTACAATACTAAATGGAAGTTTGTTCTAGCAATCAACTACCCACTGGCCAAAAACAAATTTCCACAGATCTATGCTACAACTATCCTTCCTCAATTTGAATTTATGATCCCCATTTTTTTTTGCTGATGGCATCATTTGCCAATAGTAATACTAAATCAGAAACATTTCTATATTGATTTTGAAATTGGAACTGCTCAGGGTTAGGAATTTTCTAATTGTTTACCATAGCGTTCTAATGAACTAAACTAATCTTTACATGGAAAGTGTGAATATTTCATGTACTTATTAGAATATATTTACCATGTAAAACCCTTTCCAAATCACATTAATCATAGCTGCCAACTTCTGAGTTTCAAAAAGCTGGAGATCCAGCTGATGTGGACAGGATGAAAACAGGAGATTTTTGGGCCAAAACAAGGAAAGCAGAAGTCCTTTGCAAAAAAAAAAAAAAAAAAAACATGAAAAGAAATTATTTGCAAAAAAATAAACAAAAACAAGAAAAGCATGAGTCGACAAACTCCTGCTTTTCAAACAAAATTTAAACTCCACACTAGAAATTAAATTTCACTGACAACATACACATTTTATATTAAAATACAAGGCACAGAATTGTTTACCAGTACGGTATGCTCTCAAATATCAGCTTAATTTAGAAAATTTCTATTAAAATCATCTGATTTTAATAGCAGACATTATTCTCTTCAAAAATGCTCAGTGAAGTTCATAATAATGGCCCTGCTGTCTAGACTCTGATGTCAAGAGCATTTTCAAAGCTTTACCAGAAAGAGATGTGAACTCAGTCTTTATGTTTTCCACCTGACTGAATATTTCTTCACATTAAGCAGTGCTATGAGGAATTGTTAAGATGTGAAACATGACCTGAAATAATCTGTTATATTTCAAGCTTCTTTGTGCAATTGACAGTCTGCCATTCAAGGGGCCACTGTACATCAATTCTTTCTTCTTTCATGATAGCATCTGGTAGGTTCCCACACTGAAACTGACAGAACTAATACTGCAGAACATTTATTACTTCATCTATTTCATCTTTCATTATTCCAAGACGTATTAGTAACTTGTCCACAACAAATTTCAAAATGAAAATGATGGGAACTTATGCACCAACAAAAAATGGGAATTTGTGCATGAATAATCACATACATCAATAAAGTACTTCCTCACCGAATAAAAGAGCAGAATCTTTTCCTGTTGTTTTACACTTTGCATGACTTCTGTGAAGAAATGCCTATAATCAAGTCAGAAACATCCTTCTGGTTCAAACTGTTAACACATTCACTGCTTCCTGAACACAAATAGGAAGCTTCAGATTTTAATCCAATTGGAGGAAAGCACCCTACTTTTAGAACATTTTCTTTCAATTTGACAGAAGAAAAACCAGATATTTTTGTCAAGCAACCTTCAACTGTGGACTGATTAATTCAGTCATAGTTAGAGGAAAGCCCAAAAATGTTTCTGTCCTTTTCAATTCAGAATGACTGTGTGTGAGAAAGAGATTGGGGGGGGGGGGGAGCATGCGCGTGTACCAGCCAATCAATCATAATCTACCCACTGCTACCTAAAAAGTAACTAACCAAATTTTATCATTAGCTATCTCAGTTACCTTGGAAGGCAACTTATTCCAGTGGATAAGTTGCCTTCCAATACACTACTCAAAGGTGAACTATAATAAATTCTGGGCTAAAGACTAAGATAGGATTCATGTACAAACAAGTTAGTGCAAATGTATCACTTTTGTACATAGTCGAATCCTGAAGTAGGTAAATTGGCATCATTTTAGTTGTCTCATATTATAAAAACCTTCTCAACAAGTTGCCATGATATTGAACTATCTTGAGTAAGTAACGCTTCACCAATGGAGAAGACTAATGTTACTTATTCTCATTACGAATAAGCAACTAATGGTACTTATTTTAAGTAACTAATTAATTGACTAATGTTACTTATTTTAAACTTATAAGTAAAATTAGTCTTTTTCATTGGTGAAGCGTTACTTATTCGAGGTAATTCAATGTAATGAAACTCTGTGAAGGTTTTCACAATATGAGATATAACTAAAACAATGCCAATTTACCAACTTCAGGATTCACTATGTACAAAAATGATGCATTTGCACTAACTCAATCATACTCAAAGGTGAACTTTGAAAGCCAATCTTCATTGATTTCCAAATTTTTTTTATTTCTGTCCCCTCATTCTAGTTTCACCTGACAGCATGAATATATTTCCTTCATGTCACTCCTAAGGTGTCTAGTCTCCAAACTCTGCAGTTTAAATCTTCTTAGAAGCTCCTTGTAAGACCAACTCTTAGCACTGCTAACCAGTCTAGATGGTCTTTGAACCTTCTCTAGAAGTTCTATGTCTATTTTTAAGCGAGGCTGCCATACCTGGATACAATATTGTAAATGTGATTTCACCATAATTTATAAATAGGAATAACATCTTTCTTCCTGTTAACAAAGGTCCTATATATCGCTGATAGTGATATATAGGATCACTCTAAGAATTCCTGGCTGCTTGCATATAATCCAAGGAAAATTCCACATTTGCTTATAGTATAGTCCATAAATCTTCCTCAGCCTGAAACATCTTTAACATCTTGCTCACCAGGCTGTAATTTACCCCTGTGTTTTCTTTCACCAAATGCAAGACTTTTCATTTAGCAGGAATTAAATTTCTACAGCCATCTTTGAGACCATATTGGTATACTGAAGTCTTGCACACATGCTCAAGTAAAGTTCAAGTGTAACCTTGATGAATTCTACTAATAATTAAGTCTGCAATGGATCTGCATTCTTCCCTCCCAGTTATTCATTTCCCTGAATGTTTAATATCTCCTCTAACTTCAGAAATGACTTTGCACCTCCACCTCTGTTCAACTGAATACCACCTTTATTAATTTTTTACCACCAATTAGGGCAAGCCTACTTAGAAACATTTCCTCCATAAGCTATGCAGAGTCCCTCATGTATGAAATTAATAACTGATAAGGTGCTCATCATAAGATCCTCTTACTGTATAAGGGCAGAATTGTAGACACAAGAACCTTTTTGAACCGACTAACAGAATGGCCTCATTTTTTTAAATCAAACACTTGTTTATGCTTAAGTCATTAGTACATGTACAATCAGTTATTTTAATGCCCTGATGAACTGACAATTGGTTTGTAATTTCCATCAATTGGAGATGAGATATATGTTGTCACAGAATGAGTGTTAGATTCCTTTGCCAATAACTTTTTGATGAATGGCCCAATGGAAATACCCCACTTATGAAAATAAAAGTTACTCAAGTAAAGAAATTTAAGAGACTTCCATTTTTGCTCCTAAATGCTGGCTATCCTTTTGGGTTGTTTGTAAAAATTTTCTACGGTTTGCTTTCATTTTCTTGATTGAGAGCTAATTATTTCTGCTATACCAAAAGCCTGATTTTGACAATGGTCTAAAAGAATATACAACATTAAGGAACAAAAATTAAAGGCTTTTAAATTTCTTTGAGATGAATTTCTGTTCCTGCATATGGCACATCCCCTTAGACCAGAGTTTTTCTACCTTTTTTTTTTTTAATAATGGCACCCTTAAGTAATTTATTTTATTTTGTGGCACCCCTACTCAAATTTTCTGCCTGTTAGATCAGATTCTGTATGTGTGTGTGATTAAAAAAAATTGTTGTATGATAGTTATTATAATAATATAACTAAAAACAAAATTAAAATTCATAACACAAATTATGTAAGTATACATAATTCAGAGACTCTTGCAGCAACTACAAGGTAGGATCTCACCTATAATATTTTCTAACCTCATTCATACTATCTGTCGCCAAACTAACCATATCTCTGATGCTTACCGTTCGCGACAACAGCGGAAATTTGTTAATTTAAGCAGAGAAGCCCACTCCTTAAGAATAAACACCCGTTCAACTAATACCGCTTCCTTCATTCTAAATTTGAGCAGCAAGCAATTAACCACCGAGCAGCTCAACATTTTGACCGCTGGAATGAAGTTCGCTGCCGTGCTGTCAAAGCCACCGATCACACAGCTTGTTATGGGAATAGAAGCAAGCATTACCAACCTCCCTGAAGAAGCTGCTAATGAAATCAGCTTCAAAACTGCCTCCATCCTCCGATGCACACGGCCCACCTGCTCCAACCTTAATCACCGACAGCGCACCACTCTTTCCTCTATAAGAAAGAACAACTCCATCACCGTGCTTCGCGCTGACAAAGGATGTCGCACTGTCATATTAGACTGGTCGGCCTACCTAGAGATAGCCCTGGTCCTCCTACAAGACTTTAACGTCTACAAACCCGTAACGGGTCCACCCATCAAAGTCTTAGGACATCTGGAGTCATACATTAATAAACTTGTCTATGCATGGTTTAAAGTTAAGAAAATTTCTACTCCGACTCGGTGGCTTCTTCATGCCTTAGGCTGCCAACTAACCCAGTTTTATGGCCTACCTAAAATCCATAAGGCAGGCGTTCCTCTCTGGCCCACAGTGTCCTGCTGCAATGCACCTACATATGAACTATCCAAATATATTGCACGACTCCTTACACCTCTTGTAGGAAATACTACCTACACTGTCACTAACAGCAGTGAGTTCATTCACCTTATTAAAGAGCTCTCAATTTCTGACGAGGTTATGGCGTCATTCGATGTAGTGTCCCTGTTTACATCAATCTCAGTCCAACAGGCCGTAAACTGCACCAAGAAGCTTCTAGAAAATGACCCAAACCTACCAAACAGAACATCACTGTCCACTGACAACATCCATACTGCCCTTAACCTGTGCTTGTCAGGCAGCGTCTTTATCTTTGAGGATTCCTTATACTAGCAGGTACATGGCACTGCCATGGGTGCCCCTATTGGAAGAACAGATATTCCTGAACCCAGCACCTATTACAACATGGTGAAGATATGTCGATGACATCTTCACCATCATCCCATGTGGCTCTGAAGCAACATTGCTAGAATATCTCAATCCCTTGTCAACGTTCATCCAGTTCACTCTAGAGTTAGAAGTAGACTGATCTCTCCCATTTTTGGATGTGCTGGTAAAACGCGTGGGCCCACATCTAGAAACTTCAGTATACCGTAAGCCAACGTGGTGCAGACAGTTCACACACACTACAGATCCGGCCATGCCCCTAGCCATCTCAACAGCACTGCCCGCACTCTATTCTAAAGGGCTTGGAGCCACTCCAGCACAGATGAAGCTAGGCACAATGAGATTTCCAGTGAGGACAGACTTGATCAATTGTGATTACCCAACCCACATATTGGACAAGTGCTTATTACAAGTGCAGGAGCTCACAGTCCACCCGAGACCGCCATCAACTCAGGACAATGTGCCTACTGCCTACATTCCTTACTATCCAGGCATGTCGGGCCAGATCTCAAAAATCCTCTGAGAATACCACATAAAATGCGTGCAGCTGCCTGGTAGAAACTTTTTCCAACGTAGACTCTGGTCACCCCTCTCTTACGTAGCGGTGTAGTATACCACAAAGATTGTGGCAGCTGCTACATAGGAGAGACCTCGATACTTCTTCAAGACCACCTCGCAGAACACGACAGATCGATTCGCCTTGCTGAGACCGACCAATCCGCAATCGCAGACCATTACTGGTCGACCCACCACGACCTCAATCCCAAGTGGGAATATGAAGTAATTGACCAGTCCCAACACTTTTGCCACTGCCTCTAGTTAGAGTCACTTAATATATTGTGTAACTCGAGAGCCATGAACCGCTGCAAAGGTACGAGACTACACCCCATCTTAGAGGCAACTGTTTTAAGTCTAGATAAGCACTGGAAGCAAAACTACGCACGTCCATGCAGCAACAATGAATACCAGTTTAATAGTTGAATGGCCTACCTCATGCACAACTCTGTGTCTGTTAAAATAATTTTTATCTCTAAATGTTTCCATTCTATTTGTTGATAAAGAGGCACATTCAGCCTTGAAAGCTCCAAAGTATTTATTTATAATTAAAGATATTTTTCTGGATATATACATTATTATTTCATATCAGTTTAAGTAACTTAAACCCAAATTATGTGGCACCACTGGAATGTTGTTGCGGAACCCTAAGGTGCCGTGGCATCCTGGTTGAAAACCACTGGAATGTGGTTTTCAAATTTACTAGTCATATGGACAAAGCTTGTCTGATTTTGACCCATAGTCTAAGGCAGCCTGATTTGGCTGCCTTAGACTATGGGTCAAAATCAGGTTTGCGACATGGAGAAACTATAAACTTGCAACTGAAATATACACATGTAACAAAGTTGCCAAAATGACTAACAGCATCACATTCCAATCTTTAAGTTAAAAAACAAAACAAAAAAAAAAAAAAATGCTGCTCATTTTAAGTTTATGAGGAACACATATGTTAGTCTGATTACACTGTACAACAAAAAAATACTTTTCATCCTCCAGAACAAAAGTTACAGATTCTAAATGAAATCGATCTGCTGATTCCAAAAATACCAGAATTGTCTCCAATGTATCTCCATTTGAAAGACACCAAAATTTTAGTAACTTAATGAACAACCAATTTCAAATATCATACAATAATACATATGCTATCTTAAAAATGAGTCTTATTCATTTTAAAATATTTAAAATTTTCTAGTTGCTAGTCTGAATTGTTGAAGCAGACAATCCAACAGTCTGCATCACAAAAATCTTTGCTATATTCATCACTGCTTTCTTATCTGATTTTGGTATTGGTATGATTGTTTGTGGGCACAAGGGCAACTGGGGCCAATATGTGCCTATTCTTTTATTATAATTTTATGTATTTAACTGGTCCAATTTTCGCATCATAGGAATTCATATATTCATATTTGCTTGAGAAAGCTAAAAAGCTCATTTAGATTTGCATTGTTTCCAATAATATGGACAAGTGATATAGGTTCTTGTAATCTTGACAGTGAATGGAAAGCACTTTTTCCTGATACGAGCATAATGCGTACAATATAAGAGTATATGTTTGACAGTAAGTGGCAATGAACAGTGCATGCATAGCGGTGGGTTATCCCCCATGAGCAGGTACATATGGGTTGGGGGTGTATGCCCTATGCGTAATCTCGCTAGTACAACCTCTTTCTGTCTGTTTTGCCTGTAGCTAGAATTCCATAATTCTGGTTTCTCTTTGATTTGGAGCAATTTGTTGTTTAATTGTGACTTCCAAGTTTCGGACCACTGCAAAATACAGATTTTTTTAATATGTTTAAATAGTCTATATATGGTACTTGGTATTTTGCTGGTGTTGTACTACTGTTCAGTTGTTTGGCTGCCTGATCTGCTCTCTCATTACCTGTGATACCAGAATGTCCTGGAATCCAGCAAAATTTCACTGAGTGATTTTTACTTCGTAGATGATTTAAACGGGATAAGATTTGTTTTATGATGGGATGCGATATTGAAGACTTATTATGGATTCCATGCACCGATTGCATGCACTCATGGAATCGGTGTATATTACACTGCTAGCATTGTAGAAAGTGTTAATATCCTCTAAGGCTAATTTTATTTCGTATAGTTTTGCAGTATAACTGCTACATTCAACCGGTAGTGATATGGAAACTGTAAAGGAAGTAAAGACTGCTGTGGCACCAATGGTAGAATGTTTTTGAACCATCTGTATATATTAGATGATTTTGGTGGATCTGGTACCAGCAGATTTTCATTATATGAAAGAGGTCTTATTGCAGAGGATGTGTTAGAATAT
Organism: Mastigoproctus giganteus; assembly: GCF_048544385.1. Taxonomy (NCBI): domain Eukaryota; kingdom Metazoa; phylum Arthropoda; class Arachnida; order Uropygi; family Thelyphonidae; genus Mastigoproctus; species Mastigoproctus giganteus. The sequence continues at coordinate 211,663,303 of NC_143576.1, read as the reverse complement.
TTGATAGTTTGCATGCTTATTCTGGACATTCTTCATATTTTTGACTTGCAGAAAGAATAGTTGGGAATGTGATTGCACAGTTCTTGCTACATCATAGGAAGCAAAGGTATATTTTTAATTTTCCCAGTTAGCCACACCCTCAGATTTGTGGTCAGGTAACACATCACATATCTGGAGCCCAAGTTTTTGTCCTGATCACTAATCTTGCAACCAAAGTACAAAAAATATGCATATTTAGCAATATTGTAGATTTTTTTCCCCAGAGATTTTTGTTGTAAACCATCCATACACATAGTAGAAATTGTCAGGGTGATTCAGACACTTCCTTTGCTTGTGATTAAACATTTTAGCAATACAATGCTAAGCAAAACAAACAAAATATATAATAGATAAGCATATAAAGTTTACAAGTATTCATGCTACTACTATTATTGCATGACTGGAAAAGAGAGGTAGGAAGCAAGATTGAACATGTTAATCCTTCCCAAAATTAGTGCCATCTATGAGCACATACAAACATTATTTGCAACGTAATACAACAGTTCAGTGTTGTATTCCCTAAATTATTAAGATACTCGTATTATGGGTAAACATAAAAATCTGTATATTGAGACACTGTGATGTGACTTGAAATTTTAAAAAATATTTTTGAAATCTACACAAAAACTGACTGCAATCATCTGATATAATTAGTGAAGGTAAAAATTATATTGGTCTGTGTAATCAAAGAATTGTCCAATCACAGTACGAGTTTAAGTGATAATGGAAAATGCACTACTTCAGTAAGCTTTGCACCTTCACAGCGATGGGACTGTTAATAACCTTGAGTATAATCCCCATGTGCAAGTCCTGAAATACAGCACCTAGTATACTGGAGGTGATCACTCAGGTGCAAGCCAACAGGGGGTTGATGTGTGACATCCACACCACACAGAGGAATGTTGCTCCTGTGTTAGCAGGCAATACCAGGTGGTAGATGATTCTCAACAACTGGTGCAATACCACCACTTGCTTACTAGTGGCTTGAAGTGGTGAAAACCATGTTTAGTTTACAGAGCAAAGCTCTGGCAACTTCCCATCTCTTCCATCGTGCAGTATGATTGATGTCTTTTGAGGTTAAGGGCATGATAGCAAGAGACAATCTTCCTTACATTTCAAGGATACAGCTCTAAAACAGTGTTCATAGGCTGGTCGTTAAATAGTCCACCAGACAATCTATAGGTAACTCTCTAAGAGCATCTGGCTCAGCTAGTGTATAACCTCGCAGCCTATACTCTGCCAGATAGTGAGTGGAGGTGGTCTGAGAGCTGCATATATGGGGGCATTGTCGAGGCCATGTTACATCAAGCAGCTGGGTATATTCTTGCTGTGTCTATACCACATCCAAAAATTTCAATACTTCATACAACATGTCCTCCTCACCTTTTCTTATAACTAAATACATCATATGTATCACAGAACAAACTTATCTGTGAAAGATCTAAACCTCCAAACACTTCCGCATTCATTTCACAAATATACGTGAGCTCAGTTCCAATCTCAATGATGTCCATTTCCACTTAAAATCTGCCTGCCATGTCCAGTGCACTTTTTCTAACAGAATTCCAATTATCAGTTAATTCAACCACTGCTCATCTCAGTTGTCTTATTTATTCATTGTGTGATTCATTTTGCTTCAAAGGTAGTACTTGTTCATATGTCAGCACTTACATTCCTTGTCAGAGACAGCAATTTGGAATCTCCTCTTTTCAATTTTCTCTGGCTTAAAATCTCTCTACTACATTCTATTAAATTCATCTGTTGCCTCTATTGTTCTTCCAACTCCACTAATCACTTGCAACTCTCTGACTCTTTCTTTGAAACTTGATTTTCTCCAGTACAACTTTCCTTATAGTGAGGTCATATTACTTGATAATTTTAATGTTCACAACTCCAGCTGGCTTCCATTTACTAGTCATATGGACAAAGCTTGTCAAGATGCTGAGGCTTTTGCAGTTACTAATGATTTCACATAGATTGTTCATTTACCTACCAGAATACCAGATAAGGCTAACTACACAGCCAACGCTCTTAATCTCTTTCTTACAAACAACCTTCCAACCTCAGATCAGAACTTGGAGGTGGTTGCTTCTCCAATGGTGCCTTTCTCTTATGGCCATTCTCAACCTCATGTTGTTTGGCATTACAAGAATGCAAAATGAAATGATCTGTGAGATTCTTATTCTTCTTTTCTTTGACTGGATCACTGTTTTAAATCTTCTGATGTCAATGTTTGCTCAGATCATGTCACTGAAATTATTATTGTAGGGATGAAATCCTTTATTCCATACCTCATCTTAAAATCTCATTCTTTATCTAAACCTTGGTTTTCTAATAAATGAATTAAGGCTGTTAAACACAAGAATGCTACATATTGCAACTGACTTACATCCAAATACCCACATTCATTTTTTGCCAACACCATAGCTTGAATGTCCAAATGGTAGTAGAGCATTCAGATTTCTTGCCAAAACTATTGGCCACAACAACTTTTACTCATCTCTACTCTCACCTCCATTAAAACCTGATGGTTCTACTGCCACCTCAGCTAAAGATAAAGTTTACTTGTTAGCATCCTACTTTTCTTCTAACTCTTGCATTGATGATTTTGGTTAAACCTCTTCATACCATTCCCAGTACACTCCATTCAATGCTGCCTGTGATCTTCTGTCAAAAGGATGTCAGAAGAACTTTGAACAGTCTTTGAACAGTCTTGATGCCAAAAAAAGGTGCCAGGCCCTGATAGTATTTCCCCACTTGTTCTCAAAAGCTGTGTTTCTGAGCTTCCTCCTGTTCTGGGCTGCCTTTTTTTACACTTTCTTGTTCCACTGGTGTTTTTCCCTCTGCTTGGAAATTTGCTCCTATCTAGCCGGTTCCTACAAAAGGTGACAAATTCCTTATATCCAATTATTGTTCACTTTGATGACACTCAGACGTCTAGACAAGATCACATATCTCTATTAGGGATTACCTTGACTTCTAATCTCTCTTGGCATAAGTGTATCACAAATATTGCTCCCTGTGCAGCTAAAAAATTGGATTTTCTCTTTTGCTCAGCATTACTTTTCTTCTAAACAGCTGCGCTCGCATTTTACAAATCTCAATTCTTCCTTACCATGGGATATTGTTCCCACATCTGGAGCGGGGCCCCCATAACCTCCCTCAGGCTCCTAGACTCCATTCAAAAGAGGGCAGTTAGGTTAATGACCCATTTCTTACAAAGTCTCTTCACTCTGTCTCATAGACATTCTTTTTCTGCTGCATGCCATTTCTATAGATACTTCCATGGATACTGTTCTTCTGAATTGCCTTCTGTAATTCCCCCTTTGTCTCTTTCAAAACAGTCTGAACGTGTGCTGCAACCAGTCAGCATCCATTTATTTCCAACTTCAAACTCACAGAACCAACTTTTCTTAAGCATACCCTAAACTAATATATACAATAGTGTGACGTTTCGGGAATCTTGCTGATACCCATCATCAGACCGTGCTGTTTGGGAATAGAGATAAAAAAAAAGGTGAAGGTTACTAATTAGATTTACATTGAGCAGTTCTAAATTACAATCATAATTTTTAAGCAAAGGATCAGTTATAAGATGAATTAACAACTGGTCATTTCTAATTTTCAATAATAATGGCAGTGAGTAGATAAATAATTCTAAGGTATAATAACAAATTGAGCATCTCTAAGATTACAGTTACAACATAAAGGAGCAATTCTATGTTTTTTTTTTTTTTTATGTGAACCCCAAACACGAGAGGTGTTAGAACCTATAGTACTTAGTACCGTGCTTGGATTGGAGGAGGAGAAGACGAAAGAAGATATTTGTTGACATTGGACTTGAACTTCTGTAGATTGTAATATTCAGGAAATACGTATGAAGGAAGGTTGTTCCAGAAAACGGCAGTTGAATGAATAAACGAGGAAGATGAAAAGTTGGTTCTGTGGGTTTGAAGTTGGACAGTAAATGGATGTTGGCTGGTGGCGGCACATGTTCGGACTGTTTTGAAAGAGAGAGAGCGGGAATTATAGAAGCCAATTCAGAAGAACAGTGCCCATGGAAGTATCTGTAGAAGAGGCATGCAGCAGAAACAGTACGTCTATGAGAAAGTGAATGGAGAAACTCTGTTAGAGATGAATCATTAATTAACCTAACTGCCCTCTTCTGAATGGAATCTAGAAGCCTGAGAGAGGTTTTGGGGGCACCACCCCAGATGTGGGAACAATATTCCATGGCAGGGCAGATTTGCAATTTATACAGAGTGAGCAGCTGTTTGGAAGAAAAGTAACGCCGAGAGCGAAAGAGAAAACCAAGTTTTTTAGATGCAGAGGAAGCAATATTTGTAATGTGCTTGTGCCAACAGAGATTAGAAGTCAGGGTAATCCCCAAAAGAGATATATCATTTTGCCTAGAAATCACAGTGTCACTAAAGATAAGCATAGGAGCAGAAGAATCCTTTTTGCGAGATATAAGACAAGACTGAGTTTTAGAAGGGTTGAAATCAACTAAACTGTCTTTGCCCCACTGGAGAATTACCTGAAGATCGGCATATAAGGAATTGGTAGCAGATTTTCGAGAAGTTGAAGCTGAATGGGCAGGACAAGGTTTCTCAAAATGGAAAGTGGAATGCAATGTGCTATCATCAGCAAAACTATGGATAGGATTTCCAGTCAATGGAAGAAGGTCATTAACATACAAGATGAAAAGAGTGGGGGAAAGATCTGAACCTTGGGGGACACCGGCATTAGTGGAGAAGTTAGAAGACAGAGAGCCATCTACCATTACCCTCAGTGAGTGATCAGAGAGAAAACTGGATAACCAATTACTAAAAACAGTTGGCATACCATAAGATGGAAGCTTGTTTAGAAGACCTTTATGCCAAACATGATCAAAAGCCTTTGAGATGTCAAGAGCAACTACTTGTGTTTCACCGAACCTTTCCATTGAATTAGTCCATAAATGGGTAACATAAGCCAGAATATCACCAGTGGATTGACATTTACAGAATCCATACTGGGGATCGTTGATCAGACAGAAGGTTTCTAGGTAGTTTAAGAGTTGGCAGTTAATTGATTTCTCCATTACTTTAGAAAGAGTAGATGTAATTGTAATGGGACAATAATTGGATGGGAGGGATTTGTCACCCTTTTTAGGGACTGGCTGGATATGAGCAAATTTCCAAGCAGAAGGAAAAACACCTTTGGAATAAGACAGTGAAAAAAGGCGGCAAAGAATAGGAGTAAGTTCAAGAGCACAGGTATTGAGAACAAGTGGAGAAATACCATCAGGACCTGGAGCTTTCTTAGCATCAAGATTCATCAAAATCCTTCTCATATCCTTTTGACCGAAGACCACAGGAGGCATTGAATGGAGCGTGTTGGGAATAGTGAGAGGTGTTTTACCAAGATCATCAATACATGAGCTGGAAGAAAAATGGGATGCTAGCAGGTCAGCTTTATCCTTGACTGAAGTGACAATAGAACCATCTGGTTTGAACAGAGGTGGGAGCAGAGATGGGCAAAAGTTGCGACCAATAGCTTTGGCAAGAGACCAGAATGCTCGGCTACCATTAGGGCAAGAAGCAAGTTTTCTACTCTTAGCCTGTTCAAACTTTAGTTTGGACTGATTAATAACTGCTTTACAATTGTTGCGAGCTTTGGTGTAGGCAGAAAATGAAACTGAAGAATTAGAAACAAGCCAATTACGATATGCAACATTCTTCTCTTGAACAGCCTTAGCACATTTATTGGAAAACCAAGGTTTAGATAAAGGACGAGATTTTAAAGTGGAGTGTTGGATAAAGGATTCCATTCGTGCAAGAATAATTTCGCTGACACGATCTGAGCAAACGTTGACATCAGAAGTTTTGAAACAGTAATCTGACCAAGGAAAAGAAGAAAAGAAGTCTTGCAGGTCATCCCATTTTGCATTCTTGTAATGCCAAACAACACGAGGTTGGGAATAGCCATGAGATAAAGGTTCCATTGGAGAAGAGCCAATCACCAAGTTGTGGTCTGAAGTGCCTAAAGGACCTCTCACTTCGACCGTGTACTTAGAAGGGTTGTTTGTGAGAAAAAGATCAAGTGCATTGGCTGTATGAATAGGATTGTCCGGTATTCTTGTAGGTAAATGAACAATCTGTGCAAGGGCATTAGTAATTGCAAAAGCCTCAGCATCTCGACCTGCTGGGTCGGTGTGACTAGAAAACAGAAGCCAGCTGGAGTTGTGAACATTAAATTCACCCACTGTTAGGAAAGGTGGACTGGAGAAAGTCAAGTTACAAAGAGAGGAAGTCAAAGAGCTTCAAGTGATTAGTGGAGTTGGGAAAACGGTAGAGACAACAGATGAATTTGACACAATGAGGTAGAGAGATTTTAAGCCAGAGAAGATCAAAGAGAGGAGATTCCAAATTGCCAAGTCTCTGACAGGGAATATCACAACGGACATATGCACAAGTACTACCTTTGAGGCAAAAGTAATCATACAGCACATAATTTGGGCATCTGAGATGAGCAGTAGTTGAATCAACCGATAACTGAGATTCTGTCAGAAAAAGTACATGGGGTTTGGCAGACTGCAAGTGGAAATGGACATCGTTGAGATTAGAATTGAGACCACGTATATTTGTGAAATGAATTAGGAAGTGCTTGGGAGGTTTAGATCTTTTCGCAGATAAGCTTGCTCTATTAGTTTGACAATTTATGGTGTATTCAATAGTAAGAAAAGTGGGTGGGACATGCTGTATGAAGTAATGAAATTTTTGGATATGGCATACACACGGTAAGAATATACCCAGATCCTTGACATAACGTGGCCTCGACAATGCTCCCCGCATACACACTACTCGGACTCCCTCCAGTCACCATCTGGCAGAGTAGAGGTAGCAAGATTATACACTAACTGATCCAGAAGCCTCCTAGAGAGTTACTAATAGGTTTGGTCCGGTGTACTAACTAGCGGCCGGCCTGCGAAAACCGTTTTAGAGCTGTACCCTCGAAATGTAAGGAATATTGGATCTCGCCACGACGTTCATCATAACCTGAAAAGTTATCAATCATACTGCATGGTGGAAGAGATATGGAAGGGTTGACTGGAACTTAGCTCTAGAGACTAAACATGGGTTCCACCACTTCAAGCCTCCAATAAGCAAAGTGGTGGTATTTCACCGGTTGATGAGAGTCATCTACCACCTAGTACTGCCTGGTAACATAGAGGGGCGGCGTTCCTCCATGTAGTGTGGGCGCCACAGCCCGACCCCTGCTTACGTTGGTTCACACCTGTGTGGTCACCCACCATGTACTTGTGCATGGAGGTTATACCCAGGATTACTAACAGTCCCACCATTGTGAAGGTGCAAGCAGAGGATTTGGCTGTCACTGACCGTCCGGACTTTGCCGAAATTGGGTCCACTTGACTTGAGTGTCACCTGAATATCAGTTCCATCAGCGTTTTAGACTCCCAGTAGCAAAGTACAGCTTGTCTGGCATATCTGAGAGAATGTCTGTGACAACCTCAAGGACCAAATATGTTACTATTACACAATTATATGAGCAGAACTTGGTTGCACTGAGCAATTTTTTATGTTACTTTACTTTTAGCCTATTTTATAAGATGAATTAAGACAAACAAAACAAATCTTACCTGCTGACCACCCTCAAAACCTGAAGAGAAAGGGGAAAGGGGATGATCAGTCAGCAGTGCCTTTTATAGGCCATGGATTCTTATAATTAGCCAATAGGAATAGTGTTAGCTTATACTAGATCCAGGGAGCTTGAAAGCTGACGTTTGACCTCCTGCTCTGGTTCCAGGTTGCTGTTGACCTTTGATCATCCGTTATGGTGTGCGGGCTGGTTCTGGGGGTCTGTATGTGATCTGCACCTCTGAATGCCTTGTTTCTTTTTCTTTCCTGGGTCCTTATTTCTTCACTTATTTTCTCATTGAAGAGATGAAAATAATGTGGGTTGAACTCAACCTTCTGTTTTCTATTGATCATTGAAGATCCAAATAATTTGATAAGAAATGCTTCTTTGAATTTTCTTCTGTTGTACTGACTATCTGTGGAAATAATACTTGTGTTATGGAAGTTCCAGGTGTCCCCACATTGGAAGGCGTGAGAGCTGTATCAGACTGATTGATTCTGCCATACTCTACATCTTTTTTGTGCTCTTTTATTCTGCATTGTAGGAGTCTATAGGATTCCCCTATATATACATACACACACACCCACAATCTATCTTATAGATTGGACCTCTGGGATTGTCAGGGTTGTTGTTTTATGATCTATTTTATGGAGGCTGAACTTTTGTAAAAGGTGAATATACCAAATTTCTTGGCTTCTTTTGCTATTCTGGTGCTAATTGATGGTATGTATGGTATACATATGGAGGTTCTTCTTCTGTCAATGTTAGGTTGGGGTTGTGTGATGGACTTGGAGGTGTCTATGATGGCTTTTTTGATGATAATGTGCATTGGATATCCATTCTTTATGGCAAGCCTAGTTATTGTTCATTTTGTATGTTATCTTTTTTGCAAATTCTGTAAGCTCTTCTGATATTAGAACATCTATTTTAGTGGAGAAAGGATGAGAGGATTTATAGTTTAGTATGATGCTGGTATCTGTGGGTTTTCTGAAAACTTCCATATGTAGTTCTTTGGGTTTTCTTGAAAAAAGTATGTCTAGGAAAGGAAGTTGGCCGTTGTCCTCTATTTTCATTTTGAAATTGATATTTTGGTGGTGATTGTTGAGAACTTCAAAGAATTTTTGTAACTTATCTGTAACATGATTCCAGATGGCTATGATGTCATCTACGTATCTACACCAGAATTTAGGTTCTATCTGTTGGTTTTCCAAGGAATTTTCTTCAAATTTAGACATAAAAATTTCTGCCAGGAGAAGAGATAGGGTGTTTCCCATGCTGAGACCAGAAATCTGCATGTAGAATTTTCCATTGAAGGTGAAGTAAGGTTTACCTATGGAGAGATCTATGAGGTCTATTTCTGTGGATGGAAGGCGTCTTGGGTATCCCATGGTGATATGGCTGTCTATCGTTTGGAGGAGACATGTTTTTGCTTCTTCTAAGGGAATGGTAGTGAACATGGAGTCCACATCAAATGATACTAGCATATCTGCTTTGTTGATTTCGACACTCTTTATCCTGGATATTAAATCCTGGATATTTTTTAATGAGCTTTGATTCTTCGGAAATATCTAGGAGATGAGTTGTGTCAGCCATTTTGATATCTTCTGTCCTGGGTGATGTCTAACTAATAATGGGTCTGGCAGGGAATCCTGGTTTATGCACTTTAATGTTGGAAAACATGTACGGTGCTTCTGAATTGTTAGGGTTCAACTTCCTGTGGAGCTCTTCATCAATAAATTTTTTTTTATCTCTATTCCCAAACAGCACGGTCTGATGATGGGTATCGGCAAGATACCTGAAATGTCGCACTACTGTATATATTAGTTTAGGCTATGCTTAATGTTTAATAATATATTAAAAACTCCACGTGGTAAGAGTAGTTAATTATATATATTAATAATTCTTAATAGATAACAACCATGTAACGTCCTTCCCTATATTACAACTTTTATTTTTTCTCATTTATTTCTTCAACTTCTGTTTTCTGGAACTTCTCTCTTCTCACTTTTCTGGAACTTCTCTCTTCACACATATTTCCTGAAAATTTCAATCTACAGAAATTCAAGTCTAATGCCAACAAGTATCTTCTTTCACCTTCTCAGCCTTCAACTCATCATGGTGCTAAGTACTATAGGTTCTAATACGTTTCGTGTTTTGGTCATAAAAAAAAAAAACTTATGCCAAAGTTTCCCACGGGTATATATATATAACTGACAACTGCTGTTGTGACAATTTATTTCGCTGCTTGTTATTTCTGCAATTTAAAGAAGTGCTAATAATACTTAAACTGATTAACTGTTATAGCTTACTTTTTTTTTTAAATGGTCACATCTCAAATTTTGATTTGTTGCTAGCAAGTATTCCATTAAACAATAAATAAGTGCTATAAGTAATAATTTAGTCTGCATTTTTCACAAGGTTCCTGGATTTCATTATAACCAAATTTGATATTACCACTAGTATTATCCAAATTATAACATGAGTTTTAAGGGATCACTCATTTGAATGAAAAAAAAAAAGAAACCTTATGTTAAGCATATAATATTATCATAATACAATAATAATTGAAATGTACATAGCTAAATATGAATACCTGTAGCAGAGATTACAATAAGAGGATCCATCATTGGTAATATTGTAACTAAATCTCTCATTCTGAATGGGCCTTTTGGGTGTATCTGATCAGATCTGAGTGTGCCTGAATTTAAAATTGCCAAATCAGAATGTGTAGCAGAAAGCATCACATCGCACACAAAATTCCCTAAAAGAAGTAATTAATATAATTAAAAATTAAAACATTAGTGGTTATACAACTTGTAATAGATATTTTAAATATTAATACACATATATTAACATATATTGTCCAAAAAAATTAGCACGTATGCTTCAGTAAAAATTTGGATGTTCTTGCACATTGACAGCATTGTATCTACCAGCATCCAAAGGTATTGTAATGGTTGCATCACAGTTAGCAGTTACACTGTACCAAATCCTTGGTACAATAAATAAATTAATCCTTTATTGTAACCAAAAGCAGGTATACAAAATGCCATCATGGCAAGTTGCCATGGGTTTACACAGAGAATGATAAAACTATAAATCAAATTACAGTCAATATAATTTTGTTGCTAATTATGCATTAAATAATAAATATAGCACAAGTATAGTTCAGAGGACAACTCCAAAAGAAATGAAACAGTGTACACTGGCTGATTGGTCCTCCAGCTGCCAGTGAGTATGTCTAGAATGCAGTGCTTGTACTTCCAACCTTCATAACTTATGCAGATCTACATTGAGACAGTCAATGTTTCAGGAGAGAGAGAGAGAGAGAGAGAGAGAGAGAGAGAGAGAGAGAGAGAGAGAGAGAGAGAAACCTAACCAAACATCAAAAGAGTGGGCAGGTATGAATGTTCACATAAGGGTAGCTATGTGAGATGGGATTTCTGTAGAAGTTAATGGGGGAGGAAAAATATAGGAAAAATGGACTACCAATCAACATTTTTTAGTAAATTTGGTAGAAAGGACCCTAAGAATATTCTAAATAAGTTCTGATATTTTGGAAATGATCCGAGTCATTACAAATCTACAGCAAAGCTTCTGTGGGATAACTATGGCATTAGAACTGGAGAAAAAACCTTCATAAAACACAGCTTAACCCAACTTTTCATTGTTGGAGTATTGCACAAACATTCAAAACATTAATTTCATTTACATATATAGAATTAAGAGATTTCTGTGGTAGAATGAGGGGGGGGGAGGAACTAATGTTCCACAAAACCAGAATTTACTAAAAAAAAAAAAAAAGTGTACAGGAGCTGGCAGGTCCCTATTTTATTTATTTATTTTTTTTTTTCCTGGTAAACTTTTGTTTTTGTAAAATGATGATTGCAACATCAGCATTAGTAGAGGCATTTGATGCAAGAAAGCAAGCTTATACAGCATCAGCCAAAAAAAAAAATAAATAAATAAATAAAATAAAATAAATAAATAAATAATAACCACTTCACCCCTCTGTTCATTCGAAATACCTGTCCAGCTGAGCCTTAAACTTATTTAGGCTATCAACTTCCACGACAAGGGATGGAAGTCTGTTCCACCAACCAACCAACCAACCACCCGCTGGCTAATGGCAAATTTCTGCACGTCTATCCTACATCTGTCTTTCCTCAATTTGATTTATGCCCTCTCAGGTGATTATTCTGAGCAAGAGGAAGAATCCCATCAGCATTGAGCATGCTCAAACCATTCAAGGCTTTATACACCTCTATCAGATCACCTCGCTGGTGCCTAGTCTCCAGACACTGTAATTTGCAAACCTTAAGCCTTTCTTCGTAAGAGCAACCCTTTATTCCATTCGCTAATCTTGTTGAACTTCTCTGTACTCGTTCCAGCAGCTCTACATCCTTCTTGAAATGAGGACTCCAGGCCTGTATACAGTACTCTAGGTGTGGCCTGACCATTGCCTTATACAAGGGAATAATCTCCTCCTTATCCAAAAAAAAAAATTCCTATATATCATTGACAATACTCCATGAGCTACTCTTGCAGCCCGTCTGCACTGCTCAGAGAACTTCATATCTGCCTACACAACCACCCCCAGGTCCCTTTCATTCTCTAACACTGTCAGTGTAGTACCACAGAGTTGATACGTTGCTCTGGGGTTGCTGTTTCCCATATGTAGTACTTTACATTTGTCAATGTTAAATTTCATTTGCCACCTCTCAGCCCATCTGCTCAACCTTTCCAGATCCTATTGCAGGAAAACAATAATACAGAAAACAATAATGGACCCAATACTGAACCCTGAGGGACTCCACTAAAAACATTAGTCCACGATGAGCAGTGTCCGTTGATTACCACTCTCTGTCTTCTCCCCCTCAACCACCCCTTTATCCGTAGCGGCAATTTGCCTCCAATTTGTGCAGCAGTCTTCCATGTACAACAGTATCAAAAGCCTTTCTAAGATCCAAGTATATAATATCAAAGTTATTCCCTGCATCCAGTTCTTTTGTGACTGCATCATAGTATCCAATCAAATTGGTCAGGCAAGACTTCCCCTTGTCAAAACCATGCTGTCCGAGCTATAACCGAAGTCTAGTCTAGATGATCCTGCAGCGCTTCTTTAACCAGTGCCTCCATTAATTTTCCGGGAACAGAAGTTAAACTCACAGGTCTATAATTACTTGTGTCAGCCTTTGATCCTCCTTTGTGAATTGGGGTCACATTTGCACATCTCCAGTCCATGGGTACCTCCCCTGAGTCCAAGGAAGCTCTCATAATTATGGCTAAGGGTTTGCTTACTTTCTTTGCTGCCTCCTTTAATATAACTGGATAGATCCCATCCACCCGAGGTGGCTTTCTTGTGTTTATCTTCAACAATTTCTCCTCCACTTTACTCTCAGTTATTACAAGATTCTCTAGCTTACTGCCAGAGTTGAATACACCTCTGGCATTCCCCTCGCTGAATAACTCCTCATGTGTGAATGTCGATGCAAAATATTCATTTAGTTTGTTAGCTACCTGAGCAGGATCATCAACAGTTGACCCATCGATATCAAGTGGACCAATCTGATTCATCCCCCTTCCTTCTAGAGTTTACATAAGTAAAGAACTCTTTGCTGTTTTTCTTTGCATCCCTTGCCAAAGATTTCTCGTAATCTGCCTTCACCTGCCTAACCTCCTTTGTAACTTGGTTACAGATCAACTTGTATCTATCATAGGCTTCTGTGTCACGTGTTAATTTGTATGTATCCCATGCATTTTCGTTCTCTGCCATATGTCTCATTAGTTCATCTGACATCCATTTAGGCCTAAATCTTGAACAATATTTCTTAGTTGGTATGTAAAGCCTAGTAGCTTCCAAGATAAGTTCTTTGAATGCTTCCCATTTTGAATTTGCTGTTGGTAACATCATCAGTTGGTCCCACTGTATAGAATTTAAATACTGTCTCAGTCCATCGTAGTCGCCTTTACGAAAGCAATAACCCTTCCCTTTACCCCTAATGGTAGTTACCTCTTTGAGTAAATCCCACTTCAGCACACTGTGATCACTCCCACCTAGTGGTTCATTTATCTGCAGATTCTTAATGCCTGAAGAATGACTACTGATAATCAAATCAAGAGTATTACTCCCTCTAGTTGCCTCCCGAACATGCTGATGTAGAAAACAATCATCCAATAAATCCACAAAAGCCTTGCTAGTGTGTGAGTGACCATCCCCCAAATTCCAGTCAATATCTGGAAAATTAAAATCCCCCATTATAAGACTCTCTGATTTACTGGCCCACTCTATTTCCCTGTACAGTTTCTTATTATACTCATCAGAGTCATTAGGCCTATAGCACACTCCTACTCTCAATTTTGATCTCCCAATGTTTATGTCACACCAAACTGACTTGACACTGCACTGTCAAGCGATGTCGACTGGCTTCACTTCCTTGGATTTTATGTATTTCTTAACTAATAGCATAACCCCTCCTCCCTTTCTATCCTGTCTATCCTTTCTGTAGACATTGTACTCCCCAACTTCCAGTTCTGTATTCCTTATATCTGTGTGACACCACGTCTCTGAAATCCCAACAATATCTGCCTTTGATGTTTTGAGCAATACCTCAAATTCATCAAATTTATTTACTAAACTCCTAGCATTGGTGTACACGCAAGTATACATGCACCTGTTCTTTTTCTTAGCTACCCTAACACAACCCATGTGTTTACTTGTACTCCCAGCAGTCTCTGAAATATCCTGCATCTTATTTTCCAGGCTGCTGCTCATTCCAATAGAAGCAGTGCAAGAATCACTTTCACCTCTGCCAGTGGCTACTGTTAATATATTAGTCCTTGTATCCCCCAATCTAACAGTTTTCCGTCCCACCTAACACTGCCTCGATAGCATCAGCAAACATTTTTGCACCCTATCTATTTAAGTGTATCCCATCCCTGTAGAAGCAGTCTCTCCTGTTAACAAGTACAGACCAGGCTGAAAAAAATTCTGAAAATAATTACCCCTTGAGCCTTGCACAATCTTTCCAGGGCCGAGTTGATCGACAGGGCTCTCATCATATACTCCCTCCTATCGTGTCTGGGCAGAATTGCAGACACTTTCAAATTCAACCCTAATTCACGGCTTTTTTTCAACAGTACTTGTTAAGTAATTCCGCCGGTCTCCTACTCTTAATATCATTAGTGCCAACGTGTACAACTATATCACCTTTTGTGCCCTTAAAAGATGACATACCAAGGTTTGACCTTTTTTGTGAATTGATTACATTATTCATTATATGTGACCTTTCATTTTTTAATTAAAATTTTTTAAATTTAAAATCTGGTATTTTTTAAACATTTTCAATGATACAATACTTTTTTACTTCTACCTTTATATTAAAAAGGAAATAAGGAAAAATCTCATAAACATAAATTATGGGCATGAAAGTATTAGTTGCTACCATTTTCCAGTTCATAAAATTGATAAAGGCACAGAATTTAAAAATTGAATTTTGTGCATCATTTCTCCCTATATATTATGTGTATAATATATATAGGAAGAAATATGTAAAAACTTTTACTGATTCAGCAGGAAAAAAATAATAATAAATCCATAAATATAAGATATAAACATGAACTACTGGGCACTTCTATTTTCAGTTGATAAAATTATTGTTAAGTGCATTAAGTTTCAAAATTATGCATGCACATACACTGATGTGCAAAAACAGTATGACCACCTACCTAATATGATGTTGGTCCTCCACATGCAGCCAAAACAGCTCATACCCGGCGAGGCATGGATGCTACAAGATTTCTAAATGTGTCTTGTGGTATCTGGTACCAATATGTAACCAGCAGATCCTTTAACTCCTGTAAGATCCTTGGTTGAGACGTTGCAGATCGGAGTTGCTGTTCCAACACAAATCACAGATGCTCGATGGGATTGATGTCTGGGGAATTTGGAGGCCAGGATAATACCTGGAAGTCTTCCTCATGTTCTGCGAACCAGTCTCGAACAATCCGGGCAGTGTAGCATGCGGCATTATTCTGCTGAAAGACAGCACCACCAGAGGGGAAGACCATTGCCATGAAAGGGTGTACCTGGTCAGTAATGATGTTTAGGTAGGTGGTAGATGTCAGAGTGCCTGGCACATGGATGACTGGACCTAGGGTATCCCAACAGAACATCACCCAAAGCATGACACTGCTACCACCAGCTTGTTTTCATCCCACAGTGCATCCAGGTGCCATCACTTCCCCAGATAAACGATACACACATACCTGGCTATTCACATGGTGCAACAAGAAACGCAATTCATCGGACCAGACAACCTTCTTCCAATTACTTAAGGTCCAGTTTTGATGCTCGCGTGCCCATTGTAGGAACTGTCACTAGTGAAATGTGGTTAGCATGGGCACTTGGAGTGGCCTGTGGCTATGCAGCTCCATTTTCAACAGGGTTTGATGTACTGTGTGTTGTGACCCATTACTCTTGTCACCAGCATTCCGATTACCAGCGGGTTGCGCCACAGTTGCCTTCTGTTGCCACATACCATCCGGCAGAGCCTTCGCTCACCTCGAGCATCGATGAGTCGTGGTTGTCCAACACCTTGACGGCGGTTCGTGAGTTTCCCCTCCTTGGACCACTTTCGGTAGGTACTAACTACGGCTGACCGTGAGCACTCCACCAGCTGTGCTGTTTTGGATATGCTTTGACCCAGCCATCTGGCCATTACAATTTGGCCGTTGTCAAACTCACTTAAGTCTGTTGCCTTTCCCATCTGAAGAACAAGAGTAACACTGATTAATGGAGCTCAGTATCAGGTGAATTTTATACCGTGTCTCGACCCGTACACGCACCATAGTACACCTGCAGTTTTTCGATTTGCATAATAACGACTCTCTGATCATAATGTTTTGGCTCATTGGTGTATATTTCTGCTCATACATTAGTTATTAGTAGTGGCAAATGATGTAAGGAAGCAAGTGTATACAGCAAAAGCCAAAAAAGAAAAAAAAAATTCCAAAATGCCTGTCTATATTCCTACAAATAGTTTGTCTTGTCTAGTTCTCTGATGAATTTATTCAAACAATCCACTTCAGCAAACACGAAATGGAAGATTGTTCCAACAATCATCTACCTGCCGGCTGAAGGCAAACTTCTGCACATCTATCCTGCAATCAATCCTTCCTCAATATGAATATATGCTCCCTCGTTTGTAGTCTGAGCAAGAGGAAGAATTCCATTAGCATTTAGCCTGTTCAATCCATTCAAAACTTTAAATGCCTTAATCAGATCACCTTGCAGGTATCTAGTCTCCAGAACTGAAGCTTTTCTTGGTAAGAGCACACTTTTGTTCCTCTCACCAAACTGGTTGCCCTTCTCTGCACCCATTCCATTCCAGCAGACTCACACCCTTTCTAAAATGAGGCCTCCAGACCTGTATACAGTACTCAAGATGTGGCCTAACCATTGCCTTATACAATGGTGTAATCAGCTCCTTATCCCTGGTAACAAAATTCCTATATATATATATTATTGACAAAATCCGATATGTTGTCCTGGCAGCCTGTTAGCACTGCTCAGAGAACTTCATATCTGACTGCACAATTACCCTCAGTTATTTTTCCTTTTCACTGCCCATACAACACAATTCTTATGGTAATCTGGGATTACTGCTACCTATATGCAGTACCTTACATTTATCCATGTTAAACTTCAAATGCTCTTCTCAGCCCTTCTCCCTAATTTTTCTAGATCTTGTTGCAGCATACCTTGATTACTGCAATTCACCACCTTACCAACCTTTGAATCATCTGCACACTTAGACATTAATAAATATAGAAAACAAATGGGCTCAGAAACAAAATCTGGGGGACTACAATAACAACATTAATCGAAGAAAACCACTGTCACCTTCCCTCTCAGAGATAACCATTTTCTGTCTTCTCCCACTCGATCTTTCCTTTATCCATAGTAGTAAGTTGCCCTTAATATCACACTGCTCCAATTTTTACAGACAGTCTTATGTATAATAGTATCAAAAGAAGAAGAGTTGAAGGGAACAAATCCTATCAAGGGTTCTCACATGTTTTCAGCTGATTACTCTCCCTTAATGTTCCTTCCAAGGCTGAGATAATGCTATATTTATAAAGTCAGATGTAGGATAGACGTGCGGAAATTTGCCTTTAGCCAGCGGGTGGTTGGTTGGTGGAACAGACTTCCATCCCTTGTGGTGGAGGTTGATAGCCTAAATAAGTTTAAGGCTCAGCTGGACAGGTATTTTGAACGAACGGAGGGGTGAAGTGGAAGTGGTTTTTTTTTTTTTTTTTGGCTGATGCTGCATAAGCTTGCTTTCTTGCATCAAATGCCTCTACTAATGCTAATGCTAAGTCAGAGAGCACAACTGGTGGTCATCCTTGAACTAGAACAGCAATTGTCCAACATGCAAATGAAATATAAGCATGAAACACAAAAGGGCCCTGTCAGGTGCTGCACACCTAAGGAGCACAAAAAGATACAAAGATGGTTGCCCAGGACTTTTCAGGTTCTTTAACACCATAACTCTGTGAAAAACAAAAATATTACTTCAAAAACAACTTGACTAAAACCAGGTCTATATTTTGAAAGACAGAGTTTCATAAAGTTTAAGCCATTAATCTCAAACCAATAATCAATGCATAAAACTTTTATCATGAAGCACTTGACAGGTCGTGTGCACTTATCATTAATAAAATTTGCCTTTAGCCAGCAGGTGGTTGGTTGGTGGAACAGACTGCCATCCCTTGTGGTGGAGGTTGATAGCCTAAATAAGTTTAAGGCTCAGCTGAACAGGTATTTTGAACGAACAGAGGAGTGAAGTGGAAGTGGTGTTTTTTTTTTTTTTTTTTGGCTGATGCTGCATAAGCTTGCTTTCTTGCATCAAATGCCTCTACTAATGCTAATGCTAATGCTAAACCAGGTCAACTAAATTTGGGATGAATTTTATTATAAAATTTCATGAAAATTGGTCCACTGGGAGTGAAGTTATTAGATGTGAACCACACATTGTAAAGACAATAGGCAATGTACACCCATTGCCTTCACAGTCATCAAAAAAACCCACAAGTCAATTCTTTAACCCCTTCAGTGGTATGCAAAGCAAAGTTCCACGATTTGCTACATTTCAACCTTGTGTATCTTGAAACAGTTCTGTACCAGTGTGGTGCTCAAAATATTATATTTTAAGAATTTCTGTGCTGTGTTACAGCATTTAAAAATGGCTCTTATTATTGTTGGATGATGGCAGACACTAGTTTTTTTCACTTGTTTATCATTAAATTATGTGAAAATTGTATTCTTTGGATAAAAAACAACCCTACATATGGCACATATAGTGACTCTGAAGTCACCACTGAAGGAGTATATATCATTAATTAACATCTGAGCACTTTAAACTCCTATTATGCTTACCACAAAGGAGACATATACAATTAGTGAAATTACTGACATCACTCTGTAAGCAAGTAAAGTCAGTCAGTAACACTTTTACTTACTTCAGGATAAGAACTATGCTATCCAATGCTATTTGTTTAATGACTTTATATAATTTCTAATTGCTTTTTTGAATGATTATTCTACAGAATATCATATGATATTTTAAAAATAACATTTGGTTATCAGAATAACAAAATCCAAGAAACATAATAAATTTTACTAATCCATGGAATTTTTATACTCATTTTAAAATAGCTGATATAATTCTTACCAAGATTAGTTTCAGAGGTTCTTATGCTTGTGAACCGACCATCTAAATCAACACCAAAATGACCTAGTATTTCATCCATCCTTTCATCCATTAGTGCTATTATTAAATAAAGAAAAACTTGTAACCAAGTTTTATTCATAAAATTAATTTCAAGTGAGAATGAATAAAAGAGAATAAAACAGAGTTTCTAAATCATATACTATATAAAACTGCATAAAAAACCATTGTTAAATTCAAAGGCAGCATTTCCAAAAACTGAAAATTAACGATCCTTCCAGGGTGGAGTCACCTATTCCCTGCCCGAGGGGAGGAGAAGTCGCTATTGCAGATTAATAATATTTATTTTTTGTAAATAAACAGAATTAAGTATATGTGAAAAAGACAGTTAACTAGAAAGGAGAAACTACAAGACATTCATAAACTTTCTTTACAACCTCAAACATAAATTTAAAAAAAAAATAATAAAAAAAGAGCTTTTAATAATGCTGGTAACTAAGATAACTTTGAAAACAGATATATTAAATTACATTAAAAGAAATAACTTTAATCAGAATGGAACACAGAATGCAACTGTTCCCAACCTGGATAAACAAACATTCTTTGAGTATTGTTAGTGTAGTTTAGCTTGTCTGAATCTAAATAAACTTATTTGATATCTAAATTTAATAAAATAAACTAAATAAAACCAAGATTAATCGTTTGTCTTTTATAAAAAGACAAATGATTACACAATTTATTGCATCACAAAGTTATTATCAAATTACAAACGATTACACAATTTATTGCATCACAAAGTTTTTATCTAATTACACTACTCTGCATTTTCAAAATACTTCACTGACATTTTCTGAGAAAAGGGCGTTTCGGAATCATTTTCTTATGCTGATTTCAAAAATGACTTGTTTGTTTCCATCATGTCAGGTTTCTTCAAAAATCACGAAAGAAAAGTTGTTTTTCACAAATTTTTATTAATTTTGACAGAATTTGTGCACTGAAATTATAACAAAATGCCACTTTCACCAGACTTTTATATTTAAATACATGTTGAAAACACTATTAAAAAGGGCAGTGTGGTAAAAAGTCCACTAAACACTCACCTAGCATTTTAAAAACTATCTATGAGGAGTCAAATATTCATTTCTTTGATTTTATTGTAGATTCTTCGACTTTACAGTACCTCTTCAGCATCCAGTAATAGCCATCACGTTGACTTTCCACCTCCTCTGGTACCCCATCTCCACATCTTAAATGTCCTTGTGAAATCTCTTGCCCTTTGTTTCTTCACTAACACTTCCTAGATTTTCTGGGAAATAGTTGATGTGGGAGTGTACAAAATGTACCTTTACACCCATGTTGTAGCCCAGCTTCTTGAAGATTGCCAACATATTTTCAACTATATTCTTGTCTGGATCCTTGTTCCCTAAGTTCTCAACAACAGACTTAAAGGTAATCCATGTCCGTTTTTCTCTTTTATTCATAGTTCCCTCAAAATCTCGGTTCCTCAGCAGTTTGTAAATTTGAGGTCCAACAAAAATATCTTGTTTTAGCTTCTCTTGGGTGATCGATGGGACTCAGTGTCATCAGGCGTGTAGACTTTAGTTTCATCTTCAGAAGCTTCACTTTCAGCATTCACTGCTGCTACATTCTCCAATATAAGTGGAGGGCATGGAATCAGTAGGTTATCTCCGTGTGGGACTGGTCTATGGCAGGTGGAATATTAGGATACACAATACCTTTCTTTGCATTGTATCCCCCTACATTAACTAAGCAAAAGTAACAATCATCAGTGGTTTGCAGGCTCCCACCAAATGGGAATTTCAAATGGCCCAACCTTCTTTTTGCCATTTTCCCACAATCTCAATGTTTCAACAAAGTTTATTTATTGTCTCAGTGTTTCAGCAAAGTTTGTGTGGAGCCCACTGTTTATCTTAGTCATTGAGTTTCACTCCACAAAAGCAAAATACGCATATTTTGCAAATTCTGCAATACCTTGTCTTTGCTTGAGGATTATATTTTCACAAATATAACAAAATAAGTTCAGATTGTGCAAACAGTTGTGTGAGGGCATTTTAATCACTTTTCAGCACAAGTTTGACCTAATAACTCAAAAATAAACTGAGTTCACACTGATAAACATTGCTGCATGGAGCTCTCAAGGTCAAGGAACAAATCACCAAAGGCAGTGTTGCCAACATGCAAAGATTTAGTTTAGAATTTACTCCTAATTTAATACATTCAATAATACAACTCATGACATCAACTTAAGTGATTTGAGAAAATATGGTATGTGATAGAAAAAAACGAATAACATTTCTGGAATCAGCATCAAAAACTGAGAGAAAAAAAAATAACATATCTGCAATCAGGGTAAAAAAACTGAGTTAAAAACAGCTATTACTTTGCACACATCAAAAACCATGTAGGGTGATGTTATTTACTTCACTTGTTTTATTTTCTTTTTATATAAAAGCATATTTTCTGGTTGGTGAAATGAGATCCCATACACAACCTATGCAAGAGTAAGAAAATTTATTACTGGTACACATATACTAGAAATACACTGTTGGAGAAATGGTCAGGCAGACTCAAACATGAGCGATGAGGATTTGAACATGTGCAACAATCCTTTTTGTACAGCCTTACAAAGTCCTTTCAAACCATTGCTAAAGACAATTACAACTACCCTATTCAGTGATACCCAAGAAATATTTATTTATTTATTTATTTGTTTCTAAGTTTTGGAATGCTGAATGGCATTCCTTTTGGTTATTTGGCCAAAATGAAGTTTTGGCCAAATAACCAAAAAATAAATAACAAAGACAGAAGAGGGAAAAATGGAAGAAATGTGGTAGGAACATGTGTCAAAAAATTTTTTTGAAAAATATTAAGTATTGGGCAAATATAGCCAAAATTATAAGCCAACAAATAATAAATTTAGACCAACACCCACTTGATAATGCCAATAACACATATTCCTACCACTTTCATCATTTCCACTACTGTCTTCGTTATTTATTTATTTGTTTCTTCACTCATTTTCCACTTTTTTATATATGTGTGTGTGTGTGTGTGTGTGTGTGTGTGTGTGTGTGTGTGTGTGTGTGTGTGTGTGTATATATATATATTTTTTTTTAATATAGTCTAAGTATTATATCTGTTTAAGTTGTTAGTAATGGTGGTAGAGGCTAAAGTTGCAAAATACAGGATCTACTTTGAGGTGTAGTTACAAATATTGCGGGATATGGTGCAGACCGAGAACGACCTGTGCGACGCAACATACCGGGAAACATACAATGACCAATACACGTGCCAATGGTATACTGGAAAAAAAAAAATATATATATATATATATATGCAATACAAAGTAAGGTAGATCTTACATATAAAATTAGCATTCAAATTAAAATTAAATATTAAAACTAAAATTAAAATTATAGATATATAGATACGTTGAAAGGGACTTTTCGAGGGCTAACCCTCTCAATGTATCAACCATAATTAACGCAGCTATCCGTTTCTGTTGTCATCGTCCAGCATAACCATTTCCAAATAAGTTAAGATATATATGAGAACATTATATTATATTAATTAGGGTGAAAATTGCACCAAAGTAAATCACAATTTAGTTGTTAACTGACTAGATGACTGTTAGCCCAACGGATAGCTTAATTTCAAAAGAGAATGACCATGTAGAAAGAGATCCATCCATCCACTGTTATTCATATAGGTATGTAGTATAGTTTATCATATTGGTATCAAAAGCAGCATAAGCTGAGAGAAGGTGAATGGAAGCAGGGTAAAGTATAGCTATAGTACCTCGATCCCCCTCGAATTGCTCTAATAGTTCATGAGGTATGAAAAGTAGGGTTATATAGTAGAAAGTAAAAAGTATAGAAAAAGACTAAGCATAATATTACATGGGATAAAACCGGGAGCGTAACATCCTGTCCCTTATAGTAAGGGATCCTGGTTTTTAAAGAATAACAAGAGGAGTTAGCATATAATTATAAGTATAAACATGCTTACCACTTACATATATATATATATATATGTGTGTGTGTGTGTGTGTGTGTGTGTGTAGAAGCAATATATATTTCTTCAAATGGGTGTAATGAGCACTAGTTGCTTTGCACTGCTCATACTGCCCTCTATAATCTGCTTATAATCTGTTTTATTTTCTTCTATCCACTTCATTTCTTTTTCTTTTTGGTAGCTTGGTCTAGCGGTGAGTTCTTAAGCTTTTCTGTTCTTACTGCTACTGCATTTGGTACTCTGTGATGTGATTTTATTGTTTTGGCAGGCTGGCATTTCAGTTAATGTCTGTCTCCTTCTGTTACAGCATTTTGCATTACATTGAAAATGCAGTACTGTTCACAGCTGTTGTATCCAGAGGCACCTCTGACAAGATTGGTTGCAATGTTAGTCTATTCTTGCTTCTTGTTTTGTTTGTCTTATATCTATTTTTCTTTTGTGCTTGGTTTATCATGTCATTTTAGTGATAATTCATTTTTTTTTGGCTTCAGTGTTATTAAGAGGGTAGCAGTCTAAATTTATTATTTATTGGCTTATAATTTTGGCTATATCTACCAAATACTTAATATTTTTCTAAAATCTTTTTTGACACATTCCTACCACTGGTGAGGCATGAGCCTGCCTCACTGACTCTTGGGTTCGCCTTACCTATCGTCCCCATATTTGTCCTTTTGCTCATCTTCAGTCTCCCCCCCCCACTGTCTACGCCCGTGTACGCCCCACACAATTAATCAAAATTAGCAATATTTTAAAAAATTAGACCAAACTGTATAAATCTCATTTGTCCTTTCCTATTCCTAGAGTTTAACTCCCCCCCACCCCCTCTTAAAGCCCTAGCCACTGAAATCTGAGGAAATTATGTGGCAGGGCCCGCAACTTCAAACTACTGGGGTCTGCCTCCATAGGGAAAGTGTGGAAACAGTGGCTCCCATTAGGAGCCCAACAGCTAAATGGCCAGATGAACAACGGTACACAACACTACACATATACAAAGCCCATACACTTTTAAACCTCTGGCCTTGACAGAGTACTGTGTTACACTTGCAATGAAGACTATGCGGAGATGGGGGGAAATGCCTGGTGCTGTGAGACCCTAAACACACTACACACATTCCTACCATTTATCTTCAATTTCCACTTCTGTCTTCATTATTTATTTGTTTCTTTAATCATTTTCTGCTGTTTATATATACAGGCAGTTCTCGCTTTACAAGTTTTTTTTTTTGAGGTATCAAATATCAACAAAATCAAAAATATGAACATTAATTGCAAAAAATGAATGTTAAACATTCATAAATACAGCATTTCAAACCACACGTGTATCTATACAATACAGTATCCTAGCTTTGTGATAATTATCCTTTCCATTGACACCATCGTATCATGAAAATATCGTAATGTGAACCCAATAACATTGTTTTTTGGTAATTCATTCCATGACCTCAGAAGTTGAAATTTTTGCTATATAACTCTCTAAAAGGTCATTTTTATAGTGTAAATTGTATTCGTTACCAAATCAAATCACTGAAATGCACTACACTTTCATCGTTATCATATGCTCTGTTATAAGAACCACTTTTGAATGCCTTTGTGACATTTTTCTAAAGCACATTTCTGGAGGTCATGACCATAAAAAAATAAAAATAATATGCACTTTCCAGTTTATTGGGCTTTCCTATTACTGCAAGCAATTATAAACGGGTAGTAAACTTAATGTTATTGCATTTGCGAAAATATTGATAACTGGAATTTTGTGTTTCCCCTTTACTGAAATCTTCAATCGCATAAAAAACGTAAATAAATTTTCAGAATCTTTTCGTTATTCTTTTTTTTTTAAGCTTCGTAAACTTGTCACTCCACGCAAATCATGTTAGTTGCAATTTGTGCGTTCTGTTAAAAAATGCTTATGCATGCTATTGAAATTTATAAAGAAAATAGAATATAATCTTGGAAACAAATGCCTCTTAAAGCATTTCTGAAGAAGACGACTCCATGTGCAACAAACCAACGAGTGCTGAGCAAATAATGAGTAATTAACGAGTGTGCATTTAGTCGATGATGAAGAATAACCATTCTTTAAAATTTGTAAGTCATAAATAATTTGTTTATTATAATTTGCTTGATTTTACAGGCTACGTTTTACTTTCTTTGGATAAATCAATCATTGTTTAAACAAACTAATTAGCTAACTAATTTCATTGTTGAGAACGTAACCCCTATTTTTAACATTAGGTCTATGGGATATAATTCCTGCTTAAGAGCACGCGCTAGGAACGAATTAACTCAAAGTCGAGAACTACCTGTGTATATATATATATATATATGATAATTAAAATAAATATGATATTTAAAATAAAAAACATCAGCCAGTAGTACAGCAAAAATGCAGAGCAAAACGAAACGCAAAATAATATAAAATAAACAAACAGGGAAGGGAAAGTAGAGATAAGACAAAAAGGTAGTCGATAATCCCCTATATAATTTAGTAATTAAACCCAATTAATAATTAATAAGGTTTAATTACTAAATTATATAGGGGATTATCGACTACCTTTTTGTCTTATCTCTACTTTCCCTTCCCTGTTTGTTTATTTTATATTATTTTGCGTTTCGTTTTGCTCTGCATTTTTGCTGTACTACTGGCTGATGTTTTTTATTTTAAATATCATATTTATTTTAATTATCAGATATAATTAGGCATCAAGAGGAGGATGTGCATTTGCTGCCTCTAATGATAGCTTCATATTCATATTTATTTATTTTTATTGCTTTTGCCTAACTTTTACATCACATTATATATATATATATATATATATATATATATATATATATATATATATATATATATTGCTTACATGTTACATGACATGTTATTGGATATTGCTTATGCAGCTACTTATGTTCATGATCATCTTATTCCTTTTCTTTCTTCCTTTTTGTGTTTCCTTCTTTCTCCTAACCTATTATTTTTACAGTTTTATATATATATATATATATATAAAACAGTGAGACACTGTTTTGATTCCAAGTTTAACAATTGGTAACTGGATTGAGGATTACTCATGAAGAATGTCAGTGCCACTGTAGAGCCACTCAAGTTTGAGCAAACTGCCAGCAGATGACAGGAGAGTGTATGTACAAGAATATGCTGACGCAGTTCCAAGCTGTGAAATGTCTGGTAGGAGCAAAGTGGCTTTAAGTATAAAACAACAATTAGGCCACATCTTGAGTATTGCACAAAGGTCTGGAGTCCTCATTTTAAGAAGGATGTGTAACTGTTGGAATCGTTACAGGGAAATGCAATAAGATTAGTGAAGGACACAAAAGTGTATTCCTATTGTGAGAGTCTTCAGAATTGCATATGGCAGTGCTTGGAAACCAGGCACCTGAGAGGAGACCTAATTGAAGTGTTTAAGGCTTTAAAGAGATTGAGTTAGCTAAATGCTGAATGGCATTCCTTACTCTTTCTGAGAGAAAGCACATAAGGTGACAAACTTAAATTGAAAAAGGATGGCTGCAGGATAGATATAAGAAAGATTTGCTTTTAGCCTGAGAGAAATTGATTGTTGGAATAAACTTCCATCTGGTGTTGTAGAAGTGAACAGTCCGAATAAATGTAAGGAAGTATTAGAAAAATTAACAGAGGAAATTGGCAGATGAGGCGAGTAGGTTTTTTTTTTTTTTTTTTTTCCGTTTATAAGCTTGCTTCCTTACATCATTTTCCATTGTTAATACTAACACTAAATTATATACACTGTGAACCATGTTTTTTGATCTGCATAATGAAAGGTTTGAAGACAGCAATATTTTGTTATGCTATTGTGTTTGATGTGGTATGATAGAAATGTGAGGGTTTACAGAGACAAGTGTTTGAAGAAAACTGCAATTTTCAAGTGACAGGTGCATTAAAGTAGGTTGAGAATGTGGCCATAAAGCTTCTGAGAGAGTATGTCTATGAGTGGGTTCATCAATGGCACAAGTGGAAAGAGGTTATTTCAAAAAAAAAAAAAAAAACACACTAACAGACCTCAACAACAAAGATTAAAATTAAGGTAGGTCCATTCCACAAATTAAATGGTTAACTTATATATAGACTGCTAATAAGACTAGGATTAATTATGCACGTAGTCAACTCCCAACTCCCCAATGGTTTCAACTTATTAAGCTCCTGTTTTCAAAATGCACAACTGGATAGGTTATCAATAAACAAGTTTGTTTCTGTAGCAAATGTTTTCAATTTGCAGCATTTATTTATGATAAACAGACAAAAATAATTTCATGTAATTTTTCTAGAAAGATAATGTATTCAAATTCTGAATTAGCCCCCTCCCCCACTATTAATTTCATTTAATGAATCTTCGAATGACTGGTATAATATTAGTGAATCTCAGAAGGACTGGTATAATATTAGTGAATCTCAGAATGACTGGTTCATATCTGTCACTACAATATAGTGATGAAATTCATTACATTATAGCAAAACTAATTATTATCTTTGATCAGTTTATTTACAACAGAGAACAATGTAAAGTTTTATTTCCAAAGGATGACTGATGAATTTTGACAGGAAAATGTTTAGCAGTAAACAGCCAAAGAAACTTTGAATACCACTGTTATTCTAAACCATTCTTTTTGATGTAAAGATCAAAATCAGAATTAACAAGACCCACTTTGATTAAAATCTGAAGAAAATTATGTTTAATCCAATACAAAAATAGAAAATTACCTTGATATTGCATAAGCTCTTGTTTCAAATCTGGATCTTCAGAAAATTCACTAGTTACATTTATTTCTTGAACAGTAATATTTAAAGATGACATCTCAAATGTAACAGTTATCTTTGAAAACTGCCTAAAATCAGTTCCACTTTTTATAATGTATTTTCCATTTACCTGCATTAAAATGTTTGTATTTAGTTGTTGTAACTTGAGAATCAAAATTTACATATTAACTGAAGCAGTTCACAGTTCAATGTAATATTTTTTTATATATATAATAAATGAGAACCTATAAAGTCATTGAAAAAGGCTAAAACATATCAGTTAAATATTACTTATTCAATTTACAGTTTTGTAAAATGAAATGCACACACTAGCTGCTAAAATCTGCATAACTGAGAATAAAAAAATCAAATACACAATAATAAAGCTCTATAGGATTATGGGGTGTTGCAATAAATGTGTAACATATTTTCATTTTCATTCAACATTACTTTTCTTCTGAACAATTATTAAATTCTGTACAAATTCCAAATCCAACCAACTTTTCAATACTGCTCCCACAACTGGGATGTGCTATACCTCTCTAGTCTTTGTCTAATTTAGTCAAGTCATTTCTACAGACAATTTCGTGTGAATTGATTTTCCTATCATTTGTAATTTTGTCATTCTTCTAAATCACTAAACTGGCACACACACAGTATCCGCATGAAACAGTCAGATACCAACTCTCCGTACAAACTTTTCTTCACTCATTTTCTCCATTTCTATTCTTTGAAATGGCTTTCCTTCATATGTATTTTCTAAAAATTATAATCTACAAAGATTCAAGTTCAAGCTTCTGATTTTTTAACTCTCAAACAATCACATTATTAGAGTACTATCGGTTCAACTAACTTTAAAACTTTGAGGTTACCGTTAAAAAAATTATTATATGTTTTTAAAAAATGGGTGATCAAAACTG
The DNA here is from genome assembly GCF_048544385.1 of Mastigoproctus giganteus. Lineage (NCBI taxonomy): Eukaryota > Metazoa > Arthropoda > Arachnida > Uropygi > Thelyphonidae > Mastigoproctus > Mastigoproctus giganteus. Next base: position 211,634,174 of record NC_143576.1, on the reverse strand, counting down.
AATAACTAAAGACTGAAAAGCAAGTAAATCTTATAACAGATAACGCTTCTTGAAAGTTACTATATAAGACAGGTGATACTGAAAAAAGCAACCTTTTGATGAAAATATGTGCATGTAGGGACAAATTATCCATTCTTTTACATATACAAACCGTAAATAAATAAATAAAATAAAAATAATAATAATGCTAATTCTAGTTATAAATATACAATGGTTAAGAAAGATAAAAGTTGTGCCTTAGTTATGCTTGAAAAGCAATCTGGGGAATAATCTGAGGGGAGTCTGTTGACGAGGCTAGTGGGAGCCAGACGTGTTCAAAGCCGCTAAGTGGATTTTCTTATTTATTGATTTGAAATTATTATTTTTCAAAAACTTTTGATTTAAATTTAGTGGTATAGCATTATTTTGTAATTTTCTGATTAATCTGGTGTATTTATTCTTTACTTGGCCTTGTAATTGCATAAAAGTATTGGTAAGGGTATCAAATCCACGTGTTACAAGTTGCAACTCCACTGAACGAGACGTTTTTTAGCCATATTTAGCCGCTTTATTGACCAATTGTTACATCAAATTATTTTCAATAAGTAGCTTATAGACCTAATCAGGATCTTTAGTTATTCTGAACTGAGACAGCGAGATTTGGAAGTTAATTAATACTTAAGTGTCCGTAGATTTACTATTCGTAACTTGCCGCCTTTGTTACACGATATGTTATATCCCAAACTAGATAGCGTTAGTATATTATAATATTGTCAATTAATCAGTAAAATCTATTAATTCTGTTAAACTTCGTTGTCAATTAAACTGTACTTTTAACTAAATACATATAACGTTTTAGATTACAAACGTAACATAATTAATAGATAACTTGATACGGAAGTTATATAAAGGGAACTCGTAGATAATACTTGATACTGAAAAATATATATAGCTTTATAACTGTGTTGGGATACAAGTTTAGGGTTATAAATTTGTACTGAAATTGAGATTTTATTGAAATTAAATCGAAATCATCACTCAGACCAGAGCAGCAAAGCAAAAGGCTCAAGCTAATGGGAGTGCTGTGGCTCAGAGGAGAACTGAGGGGTGCAGTTGCCCTCTTAATCACAGCCTTTTAAAATGCACTGCTTGCATGATGTTTGTGGGGCAATCGGGTACGGGACTTGATATTGCCATGGGGGGATGTCTTTGTGTGTGCGCGATAAAAGGAGTGTAACGAAATCAGGCGACAACTCAGCGTTGTTATGGGCCTATATGAGAGCTTGAAGGACAGGGTGGATGCCTGCGAAGGATCTAAATTGAGGGGCCCATCAAGCTCTCATCTGCACATATCGAATGCCAGAGCTTGCACTTGGTCATCACGCAACACAACGGCAACCCCCAAGACAGAATGTGCTGGTCCCACAGGAACTAGTAGTTGTTGGTGACTCTATTGTCAGGGAAACAGGGAACATGCTTTGTAAAAAGGATAGGTGGAACAGGACCAGGGTATGTCTGCCCCTGGCAGACATACCCTGGTCCTGTTCCACCTATCCGCTCTACAACGTCATCAGTTGATGACATTGTAGAGCGGATATCATCTTTTAAGGGCGCAAAAGGTGATATAGTTGTACACGTTGGCACTAATGATATTAAGAGTAGGAGACCGGCAGAATTACTTAACAAGTACAGGGTCACTGTTGAAAAAAAGCCGTGATTTAGGTTGAATTTGAAAGTGTCTGCAATTCTGCCCAGACACGATAGGAGGGAGTATATGATGAGAGCCTTGTCGATCAATTAGGCCCTGGAGAGATTGTGCAAGGCTCAAGGGGTAGAATTTTTTTCAGCCTGGTCTGTACTTGTTAACAGGAAAGACTGCTTCTACAGGGATGGGATAAGCTTAAATAGAAAGGGTGCAAGAATATTTGCTGATGCTATCGAAGCAGTGTTAGGTGGGTCGGAAAACTGCTAGATTGGGGGGATACAATGACTAATAGATTAACAGTAGCCACTGGCAGAGGTGAAAGTGATTCTTGCACTGCTTCTATTGGAATGAGCAGCAGCCTGAAAAATAAGATGCAGGATATTTCAGAGACTGCTGGGAGTCATTGCGGTACACGTAAACACATGGGTTGTGTTAGGGTAGCTAAGAATAGAAACAGGTGCATGTATACTTGCGTGTACACCAATGCTAGGAGTTTGGTAAATAAATTTGATGAATTTCAATAATTGCTCAAAGCATCAAAGGCGGATATTGTTGGGATATCAGAGACGTGGTGTCACACAGATATAAGGAATGCAGAACAACCGGAATTTGGGGAGTACAATGTGTAAAGGATGGATAGACAGGATAGGAAGGGAGGAGGGGTTATGCTATTAGTTAAGAAACACATAAAATCCAAGGAAGTGAAGCCAGTCGACATCACTGGACAGTGCAGTGTCAAGTCAGTTTGGTGTGACATAAGCATTGGGAGATCAAAATTGAGAGTAGGAGTGTGCTATAGGCTTAATGACGCTGATGAGTATAATAAGAAACTGTACAGGGAAATAGAGTGGGCCAGTAAATAAGAGAGTCTTATAATGGGGGATTTTAATTTCCCAGATATTCACTGGAATTTGTGGGTTGGTCACTCACACACTAGCAAGGCTTTTGTGGATTTATTGGATGACTGTTTTCTACATCAGCATGTTTGGGAGGCAACTAGAGGGAGTAATACTCTTGATTTGATTATCAGTAGTCATTCTTCAAGCATTAAGAATCTGCAGATAAAGGAACCACTAGGTGGCACTGATCACAGTGTGCTGAAATGGGATTTACTCAAAGAGGTAACTACCATCAGGGGTAAAGGGAAGGGTTATTGCTTTTGTAAAGGCGACTGCGATGGTCGAAGTATTTAAATTCTATACAGTGGGACCAACTGATGATGTTACTGACAGCAAATTCAAAATGGAAAGCATTCAAAAACTTATCTTGGAAGCTACTAGGCTTTACATACCAACTAAGAAATATTGTTCAAAGTTTAGGCCTAAATAGATGTCAGATGAACTAATGAGACATATGGCAGAGAAGAAAAATGCATGGGATACATATAAATTAACACGTGACACAGAAGCCTATGATAGATACAAGTTGATCTGTAACCAAGTTACAAAGGAGGTTAGGTAGGCGAAGGCATATTACGAGAAATCTTTGGCAAGGGATGCAAAGAAAAACAGCAAAGAGTTCTTTACTTACGTAAACTCTAGAAGGAAGGGGATGAATCAGATTGGTCCACTTGGTATCGATGGTTCAACTGTTGATCCTGCTCAGGTAGCTAACAAACTAGACCTGTGAGTTTAACTTTTGTTCCATAACAGAAAAACTTCAGTTATAGCTTGGACAGCATGGTTTTGTTAAGGGGAAGTCTTGCTTGACCAATTTGATTGGATAGTATGATGCAGTCACAAAAGAACTGGATGCAGAGAATAACTTTGATATTATATACTTGGATCTTAGAAAGGCTTTTGATACTGATGCACATGGAAGACTGCTGCACAAGTTGGAGCAGTGTGGCATTGGAGACAAATTGCTGCTATGGATAAAGGGATGGTTGAGTGGGAGAAGACAGAGAATGGTAATCAATGGAGACTACTCTTTGTGGACTAATATTATTAGCAGAGTCCCTCAGGGTTCAGTGTTGGCCCCATTGTTGTTTTGTATATTTATAAATGATATTGATGATGGTATATCAAGCTTAATGTCCAAGTTTGCAGACGACACAAAGGTTGGAAGGTTGTTAAGGACATTACTGATGAGATGCTGCTGCAACAGGATCTGGAAAGGTTGAGCAGATAGGCTGAGAGGTGGCAAATGAAGTTTAACATTGACAAATATAAAGTACTACACATGGGAAACAGCAACCCCAGAGCAACGTATCAACTCTGTGGTTTGTTATTTGTTTGTTGTTTGGTTTTTAGAAGCATTAGCAACTAAGGCGATATTGTTCTGGGGATATGCAGTGGTCATTCCCTGACCTTTCCGCATCCTCCATATTTGGTGGTCACGGGCTTGAACCCCGGTCTAATCAAGAAGCATGTACTACGCACTGCCGCTCCTGCCCACCTGGCTATGGAGGCGCCAACTCTGTGGTACTACACTGACAGTGGTAGAGAATTAAAAGGATCTGGGAGTAATTGTGCAGGCAGATATGAAGTTCTCTGAGCAGTGCAGATGGGCTGCAAGAGTAGCTCATGGTGTCTTGTTAATGATATACAGGAATTTTTCTAGCAGGGATAAGGAGGTGATTATTCCCTTGTATAAGGCAATGCTCAGGCCACACCTTGAGTACTGTATACAGGCCTGGAGGCCTCATTTCAAGAAGGATGTAGAGATGCTGGAACAAGTACAGAGAAGGGCAACAAGATTAGTGAATGGAACAAACGGGTGCTCTTACAAAGAAAGGCTTAAGTTTTGCAAATTACAGTGTCTGGAGACTAGGCACCAGCGAGGTGATTTGATAGAGGTGTATAAAGCCTTGAATGGTTTGAGCATGCTCAATGCCGATGGGATTCTTCCTCTGGCTCAGAATAATCACCTGAGAGGACATAAATTCAAATCGAGGAAAGACAGATGTAGGATAGATGTGTGGAAATTTGCCTTTAGCCAGCGGGTAGTTGGTTGGTGGAACAGACTTCCATCCCTTGTTGTGGAGGAAGTTGATAGCCTAAATAAATTTAAGGCTCAGCTGGACAGGTATTTCGAACAAACGGAGGGGTGAAGTGGAAGTGGTTTTTTTTTTTTTTTTGGCTGATGCTGCATAAGTGCTGCATATTTTTGCATCATATGCCTCTACTAATGCTAATATTTCTTCAGTAGGTATTATATATGGCAATAGATAGATAAAGTGGTCAACCATGGCTTGACCAAATCTTTAAATACCCATCCTTAGCCAGGGCCCCATTTTGAATATAATGTTTTTCAAACTCATGTATATATCTGCTTTTGCAGCCACATTGTCTGGAACTACAGACATTTTTTATCTCTATATCTGTAAATGACATGCTTTTGTGTGGTTATGTTTCGACAATATTAATAATAGCTGTCTTGACTATTTCATTGTTGTGTATATAATTTGTTAAAAAATGGTTAACAAAATTCAAAAATTCATTCCAAAGCTACAGTGCCCTATGGACCATTCTCTTAATGGAAGTGTCCACAAATGCATTAACGTAATATACTTCAGTTACAGATCTAAAAAAAAAAAAAAAAAAAAAAAAAAAAGTGGAAATCTTAATTTTCATTGACATAACACAATATAACCCTGATTATATGAATAAAAATTGCGTTGGGGATAATATGAATAAATTTTAAAAAAATTACTGGTACAGTAAAAGATTATATTTATACATCTCAGCCTGGTAAATAGAAAAAAATATTTCTTTTTCAAACTATATAAAATTATTAAAATACAGTTCTTATTGCATATGCTTAGTATAATAAAATTTATACTGAATTAAATAAATTTAAGAATAAGCTTTTCCTTTGTATATAACTAGAATTACTTTGCCATATGATTAATTAACCATTTTATGATCAAGGATTCAGATGGTAATAAATACTCTAGTTGATAAAACTAGTATTTTTTTATGTTTTATTATCACTTCTCTGTTTTATTGTGACTGTTAACTGAATTTCCTGAACACTCTTCTTTTTATGAACAATTTACATTAAATATAATAACTACATAATTTCATATCTAACACCATCATCATTACTATAATGAATATCTTAATATAATTCTCTCTATAATAGAGTATAGTATATTCTCCTTTGCAGAATGTTGTCATTCTCTTCTACAGTACAGTACAGTGCTGTTATTATTTGGTTTTTAGGAGCATTAGCAACAAAGGCCATATTGCTCCGGGGATATGCGGTGGTCATTCCCTGACTTTTCCGCATCCTCCGTATTTGGTGGTCATGGGCTTGAACCCCGACAGTACAGTGCAGTAAAGTAAAGTAGACATCTATCAACTTCCCTATCCGTCACTAGTTCTCATAAGCATGTCATGTTGCCGCTCATACTGTTATGTACGTCTGTCTTTAGTTCAAATTAATGGTTCCCAACTTTTTATCACTTTAATTAAAGTGATACTTTAATTAAATACTTTAATTAAAAAAATGCTATATCTGGATCAAAAACACTGGTTTAAATAACAAAAGAGAGAGCCTTCACTGTTTTACATAATGGTGAATAAAACATTAGTTTCACAAAATAATATGTTAACATAAAAATATGAAACAGCAAAAGATAATTTTGGCACTTGTATGTACCAAAATTAATTTTTGAAATTGTAAATATTTATAAAACACTTCCAAATAAGACACTGCTTATGAGGAAATCAATGATCAGGATAGTTTTATAAACAGGCAACACGAAACAATCAAAGCCTCATGTGTTGGCATATAAATTATAAATTCTGCTGACAATGTTACTTCATCACACACACTCCAGTTAAACAATTGCAGTATTGGTGGAATTCATTTAGTTGTGAGACAGTGAGTCGGCCAGTGCTGATATACTAGTGGCAGAGAATTATGTTAGTGAGTTTGCTCAAATTGAAGAACATAGATACAGTCCTAAACAAATCTTCAACATTGACAAAATGGGACTGTTTCAGAAGATGTCTAATAGGGCTTTCATTACAGAAAAGGAGGAGAAGGAGAGCATGCCAGGTTAAAAGCCATTTATAGATCACACTTCTTCTGTCTTCTGGGAGGTAATGACACTGGGAAGTTCTTGTTTATACTCCGGCACGACCACCAGGTCAGTGGAATTTACAATAAATAAATCAACACAAATTTTAATCGTATTTAGTAGTCATGGGCTTGAACCCCGGTCTACTCAAAGAGCATGTGCTACTGCACTCATGCTCCTGACCACTCAGCTACATCACTTCAAACTGGAACTGACATTTGTTTACCACTTTGAGAACCTGACAGCTTTGAAAGGCTTTGTAAAAGCTAAGTTTCCTGTAATTTGGAAGTCAAATCACAGGAAGCTTGGATTACCAGGACCTTGTTCTAGGAGTGGTTCTGCCATCATTTCTGCCCTGAAGTCAAGGTTTACTTCAGTAAGAACAGATTGGCATAGAAGACATTGCTGATTGTTGAAAATGCTCCAGTCATCCAGATACCCTTGATGAGTTGGCTGATGGATGGTAGACAATCTTCTTGCCTCTCAATCCATGACAATGTAAACTAAGCGGAGATGGGGGAAACCCCTGGTGCTGTTAAACCCTAAACACACTTTACCACATCCATTTTACAGCCCATGGACCAGAATGTGATTGCTAATTTCAAGGTGTTTAGTATCATATGATTACATTCACTAATTGTCACCAAGCATTTCCTGACCGAGAAAACACGCCCACTTTAAGAGAATTCTGGAAAAGTTGCAATGTCAGGAATGTAAACCAGCAATACTGAACTGTCTGGGATAAAGTCAGCTTGCACTATGAATGCTGTTTGGAGGAAGCTGTTGTCTGATTATTTCCAAAATTTTAAAAGGAAACACCTGAAAAAAATGCAAGGAAAGTGCATCATCCTTCTAGATGTACAGTAAATTGATACATATATCATATGTTGAAATCAATAAAAAGTAATGTTACTCTAAGTCTTCATTAGGTTTTATTTACTTAAATAAGTAAGTAGGGTGTGCAGGTTTATAGCTTTCTGGGAATGAATTACCATTATAATATGCAATTATATCTCCTTATCCATTGTTTCCTGACTTTTATGGAACTAATTAACACCAGATAATGAGGGTCCAGTGTACATTCTCCTCTATACAAACAATATCATTCTCCTCCTCAACACAAGGTTAATATCATTCTCTTCTGCAGTATCCCAGCGAATAAAATGAATATCATACCATGTATCTGTATGCACAGAATAAATAATTAATTTTCATCTGAGGATTACTTCAATTAACATGTAATAATTTCCAACGCAGAAATTGTTACACTTGTCATTACAAAACATTGCCTCATATATATTACTGCAATACTTCAAACTTTTATTTAAAATTATTTGTTCTTCAGGTTCTGTGTTCAATTTGAATGTTGGAGACCAACATTTTCCAGCCAAATCTGTCTCTTGCTTTGTGAAAACGTTCTTGTGTTGTAAGACACCCATCCATTCTTTGATGTTATTTGAGCCATTTTTTTCTGTCTTCCTTTTGCTCTTTTGCCTTAAATCTTCCCTTGTAGGATTAGTCTCTGCAGGTCATATTGAGAGCCACTTATAATATGCCCAAGGTAGGCAGTCTTTCTCCTCAAAAAATTATTTGAAACAAATCAAATGGCAAAGCTAGCCAAAGAGTTCTAGTAAGGGAAAGATCACTTAATATAATTAAATATACTCTACAGAATTACATAAAAGAATACTAAACAATTGTAATTGTATAATAAACACGACGGTGGAAAAATTCTCTCTTACCAGACAAGACATCTTTATCCAAACAATAGGTCACTGACACCTGAGAAGTAGGATGGATTTAAAATACTGAATGAAAGTAAACGTTATGTAAAGGGCATTAAGAGTCTCAGCATTGATTAGTCACACCGTTTTTGATTATTTAGTTTTACAGACAAATGAACCAGATCTACAGACACCACATTAGTCACTTTGAGAATATCACAATACACTTTAGGTTTGCAGTGCCACCGAGGACATGTGCCATTTTAAAAATATATCTTGAGACACTAATAGAAGGTAAATTTACAGACTGCATTTTGACAGCCCTCCTTCAACATGGATGGTTGCAGGATAAATGTGTGAAAATTTGATTTCATCCAGAGAGTAACTGATTGATGGAACAAACTTTCATCATCTGGTGTTGTGGAAGTGAATTAGATAAACTGTTAGAGACAAACTGTACAGATGAGGTGTTTTTTTTTTATTTATTTGTTGATGCTTTACAAACCTGCTTTCTTGCATCATTTGCTACTACTAAGATTTCCACCACCATTTTTAATATATATATGAATGGAAATATTTCCGCATTTTGTCATCAAAACAAATTTTGACTGAACAAGTGATGCTGGACTCCATGGATGAGCCCTCAGTTTTTCCATTTCATCCCACAATAATTCTATAGTGGTACAAATCAAGATGAGGGGACCAATTCAGAGTCATGTTTTTCATTTTGGACACAATGGTGGCAAAATTTTCTCCTGCAACACAAGAGATCTTTATCCAAACAATACGTCATTGACAAAAACTACACCTGAGAAGTAGGATTCAAAATACTGAATTATAGTTTACATTATGTAAAAGGCATTAAAAGTCTCAGCATTGATTAGTCAATCCATGGCTTCAATTCAACACATATACACATTGAAGTCTGAATGTGGAACACTGTCTTGTTAAAAATGTAAGTTCTTGAACCATAAAACTGCATCAGTCTTTTAAGAAAAAGAATTACCTAGTGTCACAGTACTGCTCCTTCTGCAAAGTACCACTCATAAAAAGCATTAGTCTAATATATACCATGAAAAACTAGCATTTACATGTTAACACAACGTACTGGGGTCCACGGAAAATAAAAAACAGCGTTTATCAAATAAGCATACCAGCCAATAAAATTATGTGAAAAACTGGATGTTGGTCAACTATGATTTGATGGACAAGCAAGTACAATAACGAAAGTCACTCTGTCCGATGAACATGTAATAGGAAATCAAGTTGTTTTTTTTTTTTTTTTTTTTTTTTGTAGTTGTTGGCGCATAGGCTTCTGTGGCCATAATGCACCTCCCAAGGTTTTTGCAGTACTTTGATCCAAGCCCGAGGCGGGAATCGAACCCGCGACCTTTGGGTTGCCACGCAGGCACCTTACCTACCTGGCTAGCCCGGTCGGCCAGGAAATCAAGTTACTGAGCACATTACAGCAAAGACATTTTCCAATTTTACTGCCCATGTATAACTAACTTATGCATTATACCATGTACACTTGTAGAGAAACAAATCATGAAAGCTATTAAGTTCTTATATGACATTGTGCACTCAGGTTTGGGTCTTCATTTGATGTCTCACTTATATAGATCTACTATTCACAGTAACAGAAACACTGATTTTTCACTGAATAACTTCTTTTCCCAATTTGAAACTACCTACTGGCGTTGGTTCTTTGCAAAGATTTTTTTTTTTTTTTTGCTTTGTCAGTTGGATGTAAAGGAGCTTTGCTTTTATTGAGATCAAGTAGTCTTTGAATGGAGTATTTTGTACTGCAACCCTGCAGCAACTATGAGTTGACAATTTCCTGTTCTAAAATGAAAACCTCTTCGACATTATTTTCCTATCTCTAACGATTTGTCAACGCGATCTTCCTGGTTATTATCTATATATATAAAATGCTTTGGTAAGCTGCCCAAATTTTCCAACTGCTAATTGCTGCCAGCACCTGTTCACACAGTTCACCTCGCATGATCACCATACCGGGCATTCTTTATTAATTTTTGCACTAATGTTTTTCAACTGAAGAAAGGCAACCTATGCCTGAAAGCTATCGATGTTATGTTTATTTTATCTGTCTTCAATTTTAATAAACTGTCCTAAGTTTTAAGTGTAAAAATGGCTGAACAGTGTGTAAGAACTTTGAGAAAATGTAGAAGAAATGCTAATGAAACATTAGAGAAGAGATCTAATAGACTAAGAGACTGAAACGAGACTCTACGACTATGGAGATGGACAGAAAACATTGAAGAAAGAGAAGCAAGGTTGTAAATGAGAAGATGGGGGAAATGCCATAGGACTAATCAAATAGAAGTACTGGATGTGAATAATTAACAAGCTGTAATTAATGTGGAAGAGCATGATATAGGAAATGTGTTATAACTATGAGTATTGCAAGATATTGGGGACATGAGTTAAACACATCAAATAAATACACTAAATGCTGTCTTGATGGAAAGGTTTCACTCGAACCAATGTCTAAGACACCTATTGTATTACAAGAGCTGCTTATGAGGGATACATGTGAAACAAATAACTACAGAGAACATATAAGAGAGTACAACTCAGCAATGGCATTCGCATCAATGAGTGCAGAGATTAAATCACCACCTCAAAATGGTCCATACTGTTTTAGAATACATGGCTAGATTTACCATTTGGTCTCACCACTATATTCAAACCAGGCAAATAAGCAAGGATATGGGCAACTTTATATTTTCAATTCTGTTGTATTACTTCGGCCATACACCCTTGTGTATGGCCGAAGTGATACAACTGGATGAGATGCTGCGATAAATTAACCCATTCGCTGAGTCATATAAACAAATGCATCAAATAACCCAAGCCAATCCAACAATGAATGTGCACATGGCATTTATAGAAGACCAGGACTTAGATAAGAGATGATATAATGCACCTAAATCCAAAAACAGAGGTTGCTGCAATATTTGTTGGAGGGGGAACCACCTGCAAATAGAGACATATGCATATATCCTACAGGTGACTGCTGTAGAATTATATCACTGCTAAATAAGAATGGAGACCCTATGTTGTATCTGTTGCTATTCCTGCGCAGAGAGGGTGGTTGGCACGAGGAACTACAACACGCAGAAGACAGAAGAACCGCAAAATGTATTAGAGTAACACAGTTACAATTCTTTGCTTATATACTTGTGTCGAGACGTGGATTTGAGAAACAGCATCATACGCCATATATTAATTCCAAATTTCCCCTAATCTCCAGATGCTGATACACCGCATATCTTCATTTCAATGCAATTATTAAAATGACAGTATAGTGTTTTGCTACTTGTCACTGATTTAGAGATCTGGATTAGAATCCTGTCAGACAGTAGAAATTCTTCAATTCCTCTTGGATCAGGCTGTAGTTAGCTGATCTCAGGCAGAGGGAGTAGAGCCTTTCTCCCATGTTTCTGATGCGTGGTGTAAGATCCTGAGTGGATCTTACACCACGAATCAGAAACATGGATTTGTCTCAAGCTAGATTTAAACAAACTTGAGGTATTCCAAATGCGATGCCTGTGGCAGATCTTGGGCATCTCACTTCGCAACCGCATCACTAATGATACCATCCGCGCCAGATGCCAACAGCAACCAACCATTGCTGACCAAATCCAGAAGCGAAGGCTTAGATGGTTTGGCCACGTATGTAGAATGGGCGCAAATAGAATACCATCCACACTCCTTTGGAGACAACGAACCATCCAATGGAGCATCCAACAGACTGGGCCTAGGAAAATGTGGGCCAAGCAAGTGGAAAATGACTTGAAAAGCCAACGTCTTGACCTTAACCAGGCCAGGACCGACGCCATGGATCGTAAAGCATGGAAGAACATCACAGAGCAAGTCCGAAACCCTGCGGCACCTACAGCAGCGTACTGGTTGCATGGCCAACCGTCTCCCCCAGCCGCCAGCTAAGGACCAAAGAAGAAGAAGAAGATCCTGATATACCATACAGAAAAGGAAAAGAATAATTTATAGTCAGTTTCAGCTCTTGTTGCATTAGTGTCAAAATTATCCATAGCAGGCAATGTACTATTCTTACTACTTTCCAAATTATTGCACATCCAAATAAGGCATTTGCAGCAAGTCTTCTTTTAAGCTTGGTAAAATGGCTCAGAAACATGACAAGTTATGAATAGCCTTTAACTATTGCTATTGTGTGTCAAGTGCCAAAGCAACTAAGCCTATGTGGCATCATATACTGTGATGTAATTCGAATTACATCACAATATATGATGTAATTCGAACTCAGGCCTTTTCCACCTAGAGTGGGAAGAAGAGTGAAAAATGTGCCACAGTGCTACCCACAAGGACAACAGCCATTGGAGAAGTTTTTTTACTGAAATCACAAACATTCAAGTAGTTTAAGATTCAAAGGTAAAAAAAAAACTGGTTTATCTGTCCAACAGTTTATGGTCAAATACCAGATGTGTGAGGTTCCAATCCCAAGCCTGACTTTTCAAATCTTAGTTTTCAATAATGAAATCTTGAACCTTAAAGGAAAGAGAAAAAAAAAAGGTCTTTGAAATTCTGCAAAAACCACACGAGATACTTGACAGAATAATAATAATTAATAAAATAAAATAAATTAGACAAGATTTCAATTATAGCAGAATTGCTGGGTTTGATGAAGTACAGTAAGTTCCAAGGAGAGTACTCTGAAGGACATATGTTGCAAAATTAGGTAATTTAAATGAATCTTTTGGTAGCACAGGTAGCAAAATGTATTATTATTGTACCTACATTATTGCTTTTATGAGTTACACTTTATCATCAAGTTATTAGGATATTACAAATCAGTCCTTTCAGTTACATTTTAAGTCACATTTTATGATACTAAAAAATGTGTACAAATGTGAAAAATTTGTTAAATACACTATTGATATATGAATTATGGATGTTTCAGTAGGTATTATAAGTATTCAGAATTGAATGGTATATATAAATATTTACAGGATTAGAAAGATGAATGTAGTATTGCAAATAGGCTTAAGAACCTTATGAGAGCAGTCCAACTTAATCCACATTTTTCTTAAGGATGGATAATGTTTCATTTTAACATAAAGGTCAACCATAGTAATTGTTGTTGTTATTATTATTATTATTAACCAGAGTAATTCACTATTAGTATTGGCAAAAGAAAATTTGATTTATATCATTAGCCACAAAAAAAAAAAAAAAAAATTATCAATTTCATCTGCCCAATCCTAAAAATCTGTTCAATCCTTCTTTAAATTTACTCAAGACTACCCACTCTCACAACACTTGGCAGAAGTTTATTCCAACAATCAATTGCTCTCTGACTGAAAGAAAATTTTTGTATATCTATTGTGCAGTCATCCTTTTTCAATTTATGTCCCCTTGTATGTGTGTCATCTAAGAAAGTGTAAAGATGCCATTAGAATTTAGTTTACTTAACTCTTTTAAAATCATATACACTTTGATTAGGTCAGCAAGGCAAATGCCTGGGTTCCACAGAATGTAATTTATAGAAACTGGTAAGAATATCCTTTTGTGCCTCGAACTAAACTTGTTAATTTTATCTGCACCCTCTACAACAGATCTACGTTCTTCCTAAAATAAGGTTTACAAACTTGTATGCAGTATTCAAGATGTGGCCTCACCGTTATGCTATATTTAGATGACCGAATAAATACCTCTTCATCCCTGTTGGAAAACTGACTATATAAATTTTACGTACTGGTCTGAAAGCAATCATAATTTTAGAAATATTAGAATAATTTATAATAATGGCTTTAAAAATAAAAATACATCATTAACAACTGTAGCCAAGCCCAAACAAATTAACAAATATTGTATATACAATAATCATTTTATAAATTTCCAAACTGAAGTACTGTCATTGTTCCTAAGTTCTAGGAATATCTGCATCATACTGTAATTTTCTTTTCAAAAGAATCAATACACACATCTAACATAAACATCTAGTAACTATTGTATGCAAAAACAATTTTAAGTAATTTTTTTTAAATACTTTTAAAATTTAATGAGCATCTTAAATTTAGGGTAATTCTGTTTTTGGCTTTAGATATGTTTAAATACAGCACACAAAAATTTTAACTGCAAAGTTAATGTTACCTCAATAATTTCAAAAACATGGTCATGCCCGCCTAATATGAGATCAACTTCATCTACTTTTTCTGCTAATCGACGATCATTAGGCATTCTCATGTGAGTCAAGGCAATAACATAATCCACACCATCCTGTAAAATCAAAGGTGAATCATGAAATAAATACAACAGATACATGGCTGCAGGAACATATCCAAATATACTGCAAAAAATGCTTTCACATATAAAATATAATTAAACATTAACAACACAAAACCAACTGACTATGGAAATTAGATACTGAAAATACTTTATCTTATAAATTTCTGTACTGTAATTTATAGTAAAGAGTGACCCAAACAGCTTATGAGTTCATAAATGATTACACACAGAAATTAATGTTCTACATTGTTCTCTCTTCTCTGGGTGCTATCTCCTAACGGAGGTCGGTGACCACCATGGCAAATGTCTCTCTGTCTCTGGTAGCTGTGAACAGCTGCTTGGTGTTCAGTCCTGCCCAATTATTAATGTTATTGAGCCACATTAGAGAGAGGGTATTGACTCTCTTTAAAAATTACAGCTGTGAATTACAGGCTCCAAAAAAGCAATAAGCATTTGCCTTTTTATTTACCTAATTGTTATTTTATATTGTACTTTATACGTAGTCTTATAGTTATTGTTACGCTGGTTATTTTTATTTTAAATTAGATAAAGAGCTTTTGTAGATTACTACTTAATATACGTAAAATCGTTATTTCATTCGAATCTTGCAGCCATTGTTTTTGTATAGAGTAGTAGGGAATTCAAATTTTTAATTGTGGTAACTAGGCAGCTCTAACGTATAATTATATAGCGTAATACGCATCACTGCATTTAGGATTCTATTAAATAGCGTAGTGTTGACAATTATTTAATTAAATTTATTGATCTTATTAATTAAAAATATCATGCCCCAGACTAGAGCAGCAAAGCAACGGGCACAAAGTGGCAGGAGTGCTGTGACTCGGGGGAGAACTGAGGGGGACAATTCTCCAATGCATCACAGCCTAAAAAAATGTGCTACTTGTGAAATGTTTGCCGAACTCTCTGGAACAGAATATGATCTAGCACAGGAGGATGTCTTTGTGTGTGCCAGGTGCAGAGTGTCTAGAAATTAGGCATCAACTCAGCATTCTACTGAGCTTCTATGAGAGCTTCAGGTGTAGGGTAGATGCCCTCGAAGAAATTAATACGAGGGACCCGTCAAGCTCTCTGCTGCCAAACTCAACGCCAGAGCTCACTCCTGGGCATCAGGCAACACAGCGGCAATCTCCAAGGCAGAATGTGCTGGTCCCAAAGGAACTAGTTATTGTTGGTGACTCTATTGTCAGGGAGATGGGGAATATATTGTGTAAAACGGATAGATGGAACAAAACCAGGGTATGTCTGCCAGGGGCAAAAGTTGATGATGTAAAGCATATGTCATCTTTTAAGGGCACAAAAGGTGATATTGTTGTACTTGTTGGCACCAATGACATTAAGAGTAGGAGATCTGCAGATTTACTTAACAAGTACAAGTCAATGTTGCAAAAAAGTCTTCAATTAGAGTTAAATTCGAAAGTGTCTGCAATTCTGCCCAGACACGATAGGAGGGAGTACATGATGAGAGCCTTGTCAATCAATTTGGCCCTGGAGGAAATGTGCAAGGCTCAAGGGGTAAAATTTTTTTCAGCCTGGTCTGTGCTTGTTAACAGGAGAGACTGCTTCTACAGGGATGGTATACTCTTAAATAGAAAGGGTGCATGAATATTTGCTGATGCTATTGAGGCAGTGTTAGGTGGGTCGGAAAACTGCTAGCTTGGGGGGGGGGGATTCACACACTAAAAGGTTAAAAGTAGCTGCAGGCAGAGGTGAAGGTGATTCTTGCACAACTTCTATTAAAATAAGTTGCGACCTGGAGTGAGGGGTGCTGGGGGTTTCAGGGACTGATGGCAATCATCGTGAAACAGGTGGGAATATGGGATGTGTTAGGGTAACTAATAATAAGAATAGGAACATGTATACTTGCATGTATACCAATGCTGGAAGTATAGTAAATAAATTTGATGAATTTGAAGTGTTGGTCAACACATCAAAGGTGGATATTGTTGGGATAGCAGAGACGTGGTGTCACACAGATATAAGGAATGCAGAACTGGAATTTGGGGAGTACAATGTGTACAGAAAGGATAGACAGGATAGGAAGGGAGGAGGTCTTATTTTTTTTTATTTTTTTTTTTTTTGATTTGGTAGTTGTTGGCACATCGGCTTCTGTGGCCATATTGCACCGCCCAAGGTTTTTTGCAGTACTTTGATCCAAGCCCAAGGCGGGAATCGAACCCGCGACCTTTGGGTTGCCGGGCAGGTACTTGGGAGGAGGTCTTATGCTGTTAATTAAGAAAAACATAAAATCAAAAGAAGTGCATCCAGTTGATATAGATGAAGAGTGCACTGTTGAGTCAGTTTGGTTGACATAAGCACTGCAAAAGCAAAAATAAGAGTAGGAGTGTGTTATAGGCCTAATGACTCGAATGAGTACAATGAACAATTGTACAGAGAAATAGAGTGGGCTAGCAAATCAGAATGTCTTATAATGGGGGATTTTAACTTCCCAGATATTGACTGGAACTTGTGGGTTGGTCACTAACACACTAGTAAGACTTTTGTGGATTTATTGGATGATTGTATTCTGCAGCAACATATTCAAGAGGCAACCAGAGAGGGTAATACTCTTGATCTGGTTATCAGCAGTGATCATTCGGGTATTAAGAATTTGAAGATAAAAGAACCACTAGGTGGCAGTGATCACAGTGTACTGATGTGGTATTTACTTAAAAATATAATTACCATCAGGGGTAAAGGAAAGGGTTTTTGCTTTCGTAAAGGTGAGTACAGTGGTCTCTGACAGTTTTTAAATTCTGTACAGTGGGATCAACTGACTATGTTACCAACAGTAAATTCTAAGTGGGAAGCATTCAAGGAATTAATCGTGGATGCTACTAAAAGTTTCATACCTATTAAGAAATACTGTTCAAGGTTTACGCCTAAATGGTTATCAAATGAACTAATGAGACTCGTGACAGAGAAGAAAAATGCATGGGATGCATATAAATTATCAAGCGACTCAGAAGCCTATGGCAGATATAAACTAGTCTGTAATCAGGTCACAAAGGAGGTTAGGCAGGCGAAGGCAGATTACGAGAAATCTTTGGCAAAAGATGCTAAGAAAAACAACAAGGATTTCTTTACTTATATAAACTCTAAAAGGAACGGGATGAATCTGATTGGTCCACTGGATATCGATGGTTCAGCTGTTGATGATCCTGCTCAGATAGCAAACAAACTGAATGAGTATTTTGCATCTACATTGACACATGAGGAGTTATTAAGGTTTGAAAATGGCAGAAGGTTATCGAATTGTAGCAGGGTGCTTAATGATTTTGTAATAACTGAGAGCAAAGAGGTGAGAAATTGTTGAAGTTAACATAAGAAAGGCACCTGGAGTGGATGGGATCTATCCAGTTATATTAAAGGAGGCGGCAAAGCAACTAAGCAAACCCTTAGCCATAATTATGAGAGCATCCTTGGACTCGGGGGAGGTCCTCACGGATTGGAGATGTGCAAATGTATCCCCAATTCACAAAAGAGGTTCGAAGGGTGACACGAGTAATTACAGACCAGTAAATTTAACTTCTGTTCAGGGTAAAATAATGGAGTCACCGGTTAAAGATGCATTGCAGGATCATCTAGACAAAACTGCAGCAATAATTCAGACACAGCATGGGTTTGTTAAGGGAAAGTCTTGTCTGACAAATTTGATAGGATAATATTATGATGTGGTTACAAAGGAACTGGATGCAAAAAATAATTGTGATATCATATATTTGGATTTCAGGAATGCTTTTGACACTGTTGCACATGGAAGCCTATTGTACAAATTGGAGCAAAATGGTATTAAGGGTAAATTGCTGCAATGGATAAAAGGATGGTTGAGTGGGAGAAGACAAAGGGTGGTAATTAATGGGTGCTGCTCTTCGTGGACTAATGTTATTAGTGGAGTCCCACAGGGTTCGGTATTGGGTCCACTGTTGTTTTGTATATTTATCAATGATACTGATGAAGGTATATCAGGCTTAGTGTCGAAGTTTGCAGATGATACAAAGGTTGGCAGGGTTGTTAATGACAGTAATGGCAGTGTGCTACTGCAACAGGATCTAGAAATTTTGGGCAGATGGGCTGAGAAGTGGCAACTGAAGTTTAACATTGAAAAATACAAAGTACTGCATATGAGTAGAAGTAACCCCAGAGAAACGTACCAACTGTGTGGTACTACACTTAAGGAGGTAGAAAATGAAAAAGACCTGGGAGTAATTGTGCAGTCAGATATGAAGTTTTCTGAACAATGCAGACAGGATGCCAGGGCAGGTCATGGGGTTTTGTCAATGATATATTGCTAGCAGGGAGAAGGAGGTGATTGTCCTTCTGTATAAGGAAATGGTCAGGCCGCACCTTGAATACTGCGTACAGGTCTGGAGGCTTCATTTTAGGAAGGATGTAGATTTGCTTGAGCGTGTACAGGAAAGAGCAACAAGATTGGTGAGGGGAATGAAGGGGTCCTCTTACCAAGAGAGGCTTAAATTCTGCAAATTGCAGTGGCTGGAGACTAGGCACCTGCGCGGTGATCTGATTGAGGTGTATAAAGCCTTGAATGGGTTGAGTAACTGAATTCTGATGGAATCCTTCCACTTGTTCAGTTTACAAACCTAAGGGGGCATAAATTCAAATGAAGAAAAGACAGATTTAGAATAGATGTGCGGAAATTTGCCTTTAGCAAGTGGATGGCTAATTGCTGGAACAAACTTCCATCTGTCGTTGTGGAAGTTGATAGGTTAAATAAATTTAAGGAGGAACTGGACAGGCATTTGGAGGGAATGGTGTGATTGTTTTTTGGCTGATGCTGCATAAGCTCATACACTTGCTTTCTTGCATCACATGCCACTACTACTACTACAATGTATGCCTTCTCCCAGGCTTTCTTCCATTCTCCCCTCAATAATTAGCTGTGGAATTGCATTATACGAACTATATTATTAAATAGTTATATGAACTACTATTATTATATAGTTATATGAACTACTATTATTATATAGTTACATGAACTATTATTATATAGTTACATGAACTATATTGTTCATATAATAACAACTCATCTAACAAGAGTGACAGGTATAATAGTTTCATTCAAGAGCAATACTATGGATGAAATGCATGAAGTTTATGGATATATCTATAACCATAAACTTTCATGTATTTTTCAAAATATTATTTTCAATAAAAAAATTATCTTTTATTTGATTTCCTATTTAGAAATTTGTTTAAATTTAATGAATCTGCACTTTTTTTGTAGCAGCCATAAAGAAAATTCTTATTTTTATAGCTACTACTTTATATCTTCCAGAAAAAAAATAATTATTTTTCATATTAAATGCATAGCTTACAATTTTCAAAAAGCTGGAGATTAGGTAACTATAAGCAGATCAAGGAAAATGAGATCTTTTTTTTTTGACCAAAACAGGCAGAAAAGAGACCTTTTTTGGCAAAAAAAAATTTCTTTTATTCCATCAGTGTTTTAGAATCTTTTTTTTGTAAAAAGATTCTAAAACATTGAACTGATAGTCAGGTCTCACTTCTGAATCAAGTGGACCAAATTTCAGTGAAGTTAGGTCTTTTTTGTGATACCAGATCCATTGCTTGCACCTTCACAATGGTGAGACTATTAGAAAACTTGGGTGTCCCCCCCCCTCCATGTGAGGCCTGAAATACTACACCCAGTATACTGGTGGTGCCCATCTATGTGTGAACCAATGTAAGCAGGGATAGAGGCATGGCATCCACATCAAAGAGGCAATGCCATCTCTCTCTCTCTATGTCACCAAGCAATGCTAGGTGGCAGATGGCTCTCAGCACCTGGTGCGATACTGCTACTTTGCTCATTGGAGGCTTGAAGTGGGAAAACACATTGTCTCCAGAGAAAAGCTCGGGCAAACCCCACCTCTTCTATCATGCAGTATAAGCGATGTGTTTTGAAGTTATGATGGGTATCTAGTGAGATCCAATATTCCTTACATTTTAGGGATATAGCTCTAAAATGGTTTTCACAGGCCAACCAACAGATAATCCATCAAACTGAACCAATTGGCAATTCTTTATAGGAGCCATTCAGACCAGATAATGTATAATCTTCCTGCCTTTACTCTGCCATCTAGTTACTGGAGGAAGTTTGTGTGGTGTACATAAAGGAGGCATTACTAAGGACACATTATGTGAAGGAGATGGGTATTTAAATATGTCACATCCAAAAATTTCAATAATTCATTCAAGTCCTTCACTTCAATGAAGGCATCACAAATAGTCAAACTAAAAGAAACTTATATGTGGAAAGATCTAAACCTCCCACAAACTTCCTCATTCGATTCATAAATACACATGGTCTCAATTCTAATCTCAGTGGTATCCACTTTCATCAACAGTCTGCAAAGTCCCACTTACATTTTCTAATAGAATTTCCCAGTCACCAGGTGCTGCCTTGATATTGCATTTGAACTTAAAAAAAAAAAGTGTACTTCTTAGGAAGTAGTTTTTGGATGTTTTTATTTAAAAATACAGATACAATACCAAGGCAGTTCATTGTGAATTGCTTTGCACTATAAAATCAATGCATTTTTAGCAAACTTAATTTGCTCATTGACATGCGCATAACAGAATCTTTAAAACCATTGCACAGTACTTTTTAATGAAATTAAAAACTTCAAGAAATTTCTTGTAGTCTATCTATAAATCATATATCCGTGTATGATATATGATTTACAGTTAGGCCAAAAGAAAAATCTCACATGGGGAGGTTTGTGTAAGCCCCTTGTTAAATTTTTGGTGACTATCTGAGCCCCTTTATTAAAAAAAAAAAAAAAAAAAAAAAATTGTTTGACAAAATGTCACATTATTTTACCTGGGATAACCCTTAGCTGAAATTCTTCTCAAGGAGCTACCCCCCCCTTGCTAACAGACTGGCAGCACACTCTTGAACATATCCCTTCATCACTGAAGTGCATTCACCTGAAAACAGATTCTTCCTACAGGATAATGCAGCATGTCACAAGGTCATAAATGTGCAGAAATGGTTTCAGGAAAATGAGAGTGAATTCAGTCTACAATGGTCTCCGCAGTCACCAATTCTCAATCCAAGTGAGCATCTGTCAGATAAGATGGAACAAGCTCTTTGGAATAGAGATCTGCAACCAACAAATTCACAATAACCATGGAAAGCAACTAAGTCAACATGGACTAGCATGGGACACTATCAACACTTGTTTTTGAGTTTGTGCCATAATGAATCCAGGGCTACATCTACCTAATAGCAAAGATATTCTTGCTGTTGTGTAGGTGGAACAAACAAAGTGGAATACTCGTTTTAGAATTTAGAATACTGGTTAGTCAGACAGTTAAGCGAAAAAGTTGGATTTCTTCATATTTTCCTTGAGATTGACTATTTATAGTAATCTTCATCACCAGCTTTTAAATCATAGAATCTCATTTTTAGGATTTAATTCATAGAACCTCATCCTCCTCATAATTTAATTCATTTTAGTTCATAGAATCTCACCCTCCTCCTATGCTCTGGGGTAGATGTTTCTCAACATCTTCCTCACAGAATATGATTTCTTGGAAACCTGGTAGTTTTCTGGCCCTTGTCTGTCAACTGAAACAATGAGATTGAAAAAATTAGATTGCTTTTTCCCACATTCTGGAATATCCTTGTGGAGTGGTACATTAATGACTCAGCTTACTTTTCCATGGTTAAGGTAAACATGTTAGCATATAAATTCAAAAACTGTAACCGGTATGTAAAATTATTGTGGATTATTGTGTGACACAGAGCGAAACGGAAGACAGAATAAATAATGACAAGTTTAATACTAATTGTAAAACACATATATTAAATATTGAATACATACAAAAGGTTTCGGTTATTATGGTAACCTTCATCAGTCAAACTGACAGTTAACAGCATGGAAACGAGGGCATGTACTGCCAGTCATGTATACGAAACTGCGTGGTTAAATGTTTGATGTTGAAGCCTGTGGCTGTGACGTATGTGAACGTTGCCAATGTTTGTCATTCATCAAAATGGTTGCTTCAATAATAGGGTGGACAAGATGTCCACTGCTTCTGTTGACTGAGGTATTACAGCATGTGATGTTCAATGACTCCAACCCAGGCGCGTTGCCAGTAGTGGCGGGACCTATCTACAATGACGACATCACGATGCAGGTCAATGTCATGGCGGGTTGACCAGAGATGGCTGAGCACGTGTGCTGACCGAAAGTTGGTAAATTGGCCAGCACAGATTGGCACGTGCTTGAAGACAACTGTCTTCAAGCACGTGCTTGAAGACAGTTGTCTTCAAGCACGTGCCTTCGCTTCGGACAAGGGTCTCTTAAGTATGGTAGAATATTGTCTGATTCTAGTTCGATGCTGAATTTTATGAAAGACAACAGAGAATTGCCGTGGTCTAAGAGCCAGTCACCCAAATCTCTGGAGATAACCACAAACACATCATCCACGTAGCGACATCAAAAGGTGATGGGATCTAATACATTTGTAACTGCACAACCCTGTAATTCTTCCGTTGCGATATTTGCCGTGACTGAACTAACTGGGGAACCTGTGGCTGCGCCATTGATCATAATTGCGCCACCTGTTAAGCAAAGTCTGAGGGCGGTGGAGATATCGTCTGGCGTTAGTTCGATCCTGCTGCCAAGGGTCTGGCCATTATCCAAGAGTTCCTTTGCACATGTGATGGCAAGTTCCACTGGGATGGAGGTGAAAAGCGGCACTACATCAAATGATGCCATGATTTGATCTTCTGAGAGGATAGGGTTTTGATCCGTTCTATAAATTCACTACTGTTGGAGATGGTGTTGTGGTCTTGCCTACTAGGGGAGAAAGGAGCCCCGAGACAAACTTTGCCAACTCATAACTCGGCGAGTCACAACAGGAGACAACGGGTCTCCTGTTGGTCTCCAGCTGTCCAGCATGTGCATGGCACAGTCATGGGTTCCCCAGTTAGTTCAGTCACGGTAAATATTGTGATAGAAGAATTAGAGGGTCATGCATTTACAAATGTACCAGATCCCATCACCTTTTGGTGTCGCTACATGGATGATGTGTTTGTGGTTATCTCCAGAGATTTGGGTGACTGGCTCTTAGACCACGTCAATTCTCTGTAGCCTTTCATAAAATTCTGCATCGAACTAGAATCAGACAATACTTTACCATTAGACACCCTTGTCCGACGCAAAGACATGCGCTTGAAGACAACTGTCTACCATAAACCAATCTGTGCTGGCCAATTTACCAAATTTTGGCCAGCACACGTGCGCAGCCATCTTCTTGGCACTGCACGGACCTTGTTAACCTGTGCCCGAACCCACTCTAGTTTTGTAGATGAGAGGCGCACCGAGATTGCTAAAGTCAAGGCAGATCTTGCAAGGTGTGGCTATCCCACCAGTACCCTTGACAGGTGTGACCTACAGACATATTACCATGTAGTGACCAACAGGAACATCCAAAGTAATGACTCAACCACAAGCACCTTTATCCCATACTACCCAAACCTATCACAACAGGTTTCTAGGGTGCTAAAATCGCATGGGATAAACAGCGTACAGCTCCCAGGCAGAAAGTTACGATCCTTCATCTCTGGAGTGAAAACACTGGTTCCCGCCTTACTACAAAGTTGTCTAGTTTACTGCATCTCTTGCCGTGACTGCACTAGCTGCGACATCGGGAAAACTGGGAGACAGCTTGGCAAATGTCTTTCGGAACATGAAAAAGCCATCCGCTTAGCAGACATAGAACACTTCTGGTCAACTTGCCACAACATTGACCCGCACCATGATGTCGTGACTGTAGACAGGTCCTGCCACTGTGCCTGGTTGGAGTCATTGAACATCACATGCTGTAATACCTCAGTCAACAGAAGCAGTGGATGTCATGTCCACCCTATTATTGAAGCAACCATTTTGATATATGACGAACGTTGGCAACATTCACATATACGTCACAGCTACAGGCTTCCACATCAAAAAATTAACCACGCAGTTTCATATACATGACTGGCAGTACATGCCAGTCATGTTCCACACTCTTAACTGTCAGTTTGACTAATGAAGGTTACCATAAAAACCGAAAGCTTTTGTATGTATTTTATATACGTGTGTTTTACAATTAGTATTAAACTAGTCATTATTTATTCTGTCTTCTGTTTCGCTCTGTGTCCCACAATAATCCACAATTATAATGAATCCAGAGTGCACAAGCCTCTGTAAGCAGTATGTAGAAGTTTTTAACTGGAATTTTTCATCCTTGTAAGAGGGTTTCCCCCTCTTACCCTTGCTGTCTTTGGAAACAAATATTTGTTATATGCACTCTATATATTTTATGTAATTAATCTTATTTGCAAATAAATGCATATTATTATTATTATTATAAAAAAAAATACCATATCTGCAGAATACATTTGGATGTTCACAAAACAAATAATACTTATTGGCTTGTAATATAAAAAAGGTTGGCAACCACTGCTCTAATTGCCATAGATAAAATAACATACATCCATATGATAGCATTTATATTATATACACTGTCCAATTAAAACATTATAACCACCTACCTAATAGTGGTTATGTTTACCTCTTGTTGGCAGTACTGCTGCCATATGGCAAAGCATTGACTCTACATTCATTTTATTTTTTTATTATTATTTTTTTTTTTATGAAAATCCCAAACAAGAGGTATTAGAACCATTAGTACTGTGTATGGATTGAAGGGTGAGAAGATGAAATAAGATATTTGTTGACATTAGTCTTGAACTTCTGTAGATTGTAATTTTCGGAAAATATGTATGAAGGAAGGTTGTTCCAGAGAACAGAAGTTGAATGAATAAATGAAGAAGAAAAGTTGGCTCTGAGTTTGAAGTTGGATATTAAAAGAATGTCGACTGGTTGCAGCATGTGTTTGGACTGTTTTGAAAGAGAACGGGAATTATAGAAGCCAATTCAGAAGAACGGTGCCCATGGAAGTATTCTATAGAAAAGGCATACAGCAAAGAGAGAGAGAGAGAGAGAGAGAGAGAAAGAGAGAGAGAGAGAGAGAGAGAGAGAGAGAGAGAGAGAGAGAGAGAGAGAGGAGATGCTCTGTTAGAGATGAGTCATTAATTAACCTAATGTCCTCTTTTGAATGGAACCTAGAAGCTTAAGAGAGGGAAAAACGTAGTTTTAAGTTTTTTTAGATGTAGGGTAAGCAATATTGTAATGTGCTTATGCCAAGAGAGATTAGAAGTTAGGGTAATCGCAACAGAGACATATGATTTTTCATAGAAATCGGGGTGTCACTGAAGATAAGCATAGGAGTAGAAGAATCCTTTTTGCGAGATATAAGATAGAACTGAGTTTTAGAAGGATTGAAATCAACTAAGTTATCTTTGCCCCACCTGGAGATTAACATTTAAGGAATTGATAGTAGATATTTGTGAATTTGAAGCCATTTGTGAAGGGCAAAGTTTCTCAAACTGGAAGCTGGAATGCAATGTATTATCATCAACAAAACTATGGATAGGATTTCCAGTCAATGGAAAATTGTCATTAATATATAAGAGGAAAAGAGTGGGAGAAAGAACTTGACCTTGGGGACCACCAACATTAGTGGAGAAATCAGAAGACAGAGCTATCTACTATCACCTGCAGTGAACAGTCTGAGAGAAAACTGGACATCCAATTACAAAACACAGTTGGCAAACCATAAGATGGAAACTTATTTAGAAGACCTTTATGCCAAATATGATCAGAAACCTTTGAAATGTCAACAGCAACTGTTTGAGTTTCACCACACTTTTCCATTGAATTTGTCCATAGATGAGTAACATAAGCCAGAATATCACCAGTGGACCTACACTGACAGAATCTACACTGGCAATCATTGATCAGATGGAAGTTTTCTAGATAGTTTAAAAGTTGGTGGTTAATTGATTTCTCCATTACTTTAGGAGTAGAAGTAAGTGCAATGGGTCAGTAATTGGAGGGGAAGGATTTGTCACCATTTTTAGGAACTGGATGGATATGAGCAAATTTCCAAGTAGAAGGCAAAACACCTTTGGAATAAGAAAATGAAAAAAAGGCAACACAGAACAGCAGTAAGTCCAGGAGGATGGGTTTAGAGAACAAGTGGAGAAATACCATCAGGACCTGGAGCTTTCTTAGCATCAAGATTGATCAAAATCCTTCTGACATACTTTTGACGGAAGACCACAGGAGGCATTGAATGGAGTGTACTGGGAATGATGGGAGGTGGTTTACCAAGATGATTATCAATATACAAGTTGGAAGGAAAACAGGATGCTAGCAGGTCAGCTTTATCTTTGGCTGAAGTGGCAATAGAACCATCTGGTTTTGACAGAGGTGGGGACAGAGATGGGCAAAAGCAGAGGCAAGAGACCAGAATGCTCGACTACCATTTGGGCAAGAAGCAAGTTTTCTACTCTTATTAGCCTGTTCGAAAGCTAGTTTGGACTGATTAATAACTGCTTCACAATTGTTGTGAGCTTTGGTGTAGGCAGAAAATGAACCTGGAAATTTGGAAAGAAGTCACATTATGCAAGATTCTTCTCTTGGTTTAGATAAAGGACATGGCATCTGAACATTGCAGGAAATATGTTGTATCATGTTGCCAGGATTGCAACCTGCAGATTTGGTGGAGGATCCAAATGCTGGATCTGCTGATCCATGTAATCCAAGTTTTTTTTTATAGAGTTCTGGGTGCATCAGTGACTAAGAAAATATTGTGCCACATATATTATGTCTGTAAACTGTATGTGTTCTGTGGTCGATTTGCTGTTTGTTGGATGAAAAAAACCCAAGTTTCTGGGAGAAAATATCACTATCTGAGGATAGGATGATTTTTTCTTCTCGATTCTTTCTCAGTCACTCTTGTACGAGCTAGAGACTGACTCAGCCACATTGTGAAAAAAGACCCATAAAAATTCCTTGCGTCACTGACAGGATTAAAAAATCAGGTCTTTTCCATCAGGTGTGGGGATGATACAGTGATTTTACTAACCGTGCTATCAATGAGGGTCTGTAATTCCAGAGATGTTTCAGGGCGGTTTCCGAAATCATGTTCTGTGGAGCCCTGGGATTCTGCAAAATGAAAGTGTGAGTTCCACTGGAAAATAGGGGGGGGGGGGGGGACCATTAGAATAACATGTCAAGAATTTAAAAAAATTCTAATAATGTTTCTCAAAAATAATTAAATATCTCTTATAATAATTTCAATTTAAGAAATCGCAGCATATTCATATGTTAATCAAATGAATGTATAAATATATATGTAATTTGAAATGATAAACATAATATTGTTTAAATAAGAGAAGATACAAACTTTTGGTGGTGGTGCCATACTATGCTGTACCAATTGGGCAGTCTATAGTGGGAGGGATATTGATTTTGGGGGTTCTGTAACTTTTTAATTGGGATTGCATAATTTTTTAAAGATTATGAAAGGGTTCCGTGGCCAAATTAAATTGGGGAACTGTTCAAGGGAAGTCATATCCGGTGAATTTGATAACCAAAGGTAGCACCAGGAAGTCACTTTCATGTTCAGTGAATATCCAGGAATATTCAGTACCATCCAGGAAGACAGTCACCATTAAGGGGTATACCAGCTTATACACAATAGATAGGTTGTTTTAGCATTTAGAGTGCAGTCTAGGGCTATGAGGGGCTCCAAGACATTGCCAAGAAAACATCCTCTATACCAAAACCCTGCCACCATCTGCCTACTTCTCTTAGTGCAAGGCGTAGTGATTTCTCTGCAGTTTGCTACTGTACTCTCCATCTACCACCCATATGTCATAACAGGAAGCATGATTTGTCAAAAAAGGAACTTTTTCCCACTAATCAACAGTTCAATGAATTCATTCAGATGCAAACTTTTAGGTACTACTGGTAATTAGTGGTCATAAGCACGGGGTACCTTGACCAGGCACTCCAGAGGTCTGTACACAGGACAGTTCATTGGACTGTGGTATTGGAAACACTTCTGGTATTCCCCTGGTTAAAGTCCATGGTCAGCCATTCCATTGTTTTCTATCAGCTTGCACAAGGCAGGATAGCCTATGTTTACCACTACTGACGAGGGTGTGGGCATCCACCACTGGCCTGGCAACTGCTACTCTGACCACTATCCATCCACTCTTGGAACACCTTAACTATAGCACTCTGAACATTCCACAAGTCACAGTTTCCATAATACTGCCCCTTCAATTTGCACCCAATAATCATCCATTTTTTGTTGTCTGTCAGATCATGTCCCTTGCCCATGTTAATCAAGTGCCTTGTGTGGTACTTCACATTTACCAGTTCTCACCACAACACACTGTCACGTGTTAGTGTGCTGCCACGTGGGGGGTGAATGGCTGATTACTAAAACATGAAGGTGGTCATAATGTTTTGAATGGACAGTGTACATACCCTGCCCAATTTGCTACTGTACCCTCCATCTACAACCCACATGTCATAACATGAAGTATGATTTGTCAAAAAAAGGAACTTTTCTCACTAATCAACAGTTCAATGATTTCATTGAACTGTTGATTAGTGGGAAAAAGTTCATAACTAAAAAGCACATAACTAAATACTGTGAAATAACATGAAAATATTTTTATATGAAAAGGCATCAAAGTTGATTGACTCAACCTTATCTTTCAAGTTCTTGGCAAGTTTGCGTCCTTCAGTTACAAAATCTAAATAAGTTACTTCGCAGCGATCAATTGTGGATAATGTACAAAGCCATTCTTCTTCCACTAGACCTATAATTCCAAACTGAAAATATTAAAAATATGAACTCTTAAATTACAGATGCTAAACATACAAATATGGTATAGCTAATCATTTGCTTATATATTAATAGTGGTATACCAAACTGAGTACAAAATATTCCAGGACTTATGAAAAAACAAATTTCAAAAAAATCTAAAATAAAAAATTTATAATTTTATTATTATTGCTAACATTACTGAAATTTTGCTGGACAGAATTAATAATGTCGAAAATAATATTAAAATTCATTTCTTGTGTTTAAGTGTTTAAGGCTTTAAATGGAACGAATAAACTAAATGTTGATGGTCTCCTTACTCATTCTTGGATGACACACAAACAGACAAATTTAAATTATAAAAGGATGGCTTCTGTGTGAAAATTTGCTTTCAGCCAGATAGTAATTCATTTGGAACAAACTTCCATGTGGTGTTGTGGAACTGGGTAATTTGAATAAATTTAAAGAAGGATCAGACAAATTATTAGAAAATGACAAATAAAGTGAGTAGTTTTTTTTTGGCTGATGCTGTATAAGTTTGCTTCCTTGCTCATTTTGCTGCTACTGCTAATACACTAATTTTCTTTGAGAGACTGTCAGTTATAAAAATAATAAGCTAATTTAGTAACTAACAAATTCCATCATTTTAGTTACTGTTTTTGATGCTGTACTAATAAAACACAAGTTGAGGAATCATTAAAAAAAAAAGTTCTTGTATTTTGTATATTTTTTCACAACACTAAGATCAGTCTAAAAAAGGTTGAATCTTGAAGGTGAAACTAATGAATAGCATAAAAATTCATTGAATTTCTTCCAAGTTAAAGATGAACAGAAGTTTTTACTCATCTGCAAAGGTCTGTTAAACACGAAGTAAGGAATGAAAGTTTGTACTGGATTTTTAAACTAAAGGTGCGATCAAAAAGTTTGGGGCTAAACTAATATTTGGGTAATGATGAAGCTTACCAGCTATTAAGATAGATCTCTTTTGAAGTAGTCCCCTTGACAGTGTATACACCAATTGCAATGCTTCTGCAACTCCAGAAGCATTCCTGATAGGCTTCTTTTAGAATTGCTAATAATTCTTGTCACATTCTTCAATAATTTTCTCAGTCACTTCAAATCTGTGATCTTTCAAGACAGCACAAAAGCTTGGGAAAAAATCCCAAGCTTTTGTCCCTTTCCATCTTCTTCTTGATCTTCCTTTACTTTGTTTGCCTATGGATTTTCAGTTCTTTAATATTTTTTCCACCTGTCATTCTCCATCTCATCTATATGTTTTTCCTATTATATATCCGTCCACTCATTAATAGATCGTATTTTAACACTATTTCCTAATTTTCTTGCTTTTAACTTTATCTCTTAATATTTTATTAGTTATTTCATTTAATGTTTTCATTTCTAGAGTTTCATTTATTTATTTTATTTTTACTGTTTTTCTTCTTGTCTCATCTGCATATGTCTTACCACAGTTTTATATATTTTAACTTTAGTGTCCTGATCAACCTTTGTATTGTTCCAAATTATATTATTTAACCTTTTCAACATTCTATTTGATTTTAATGCTTGTTCTTCTTCTACTTCTGCATGAGTTATTCCTGAACTATTTATTTCTATTCTTAGATAGTTTAACTTCATTACTTCTATCATTTTCCCTTCTAATTCAGATCTCAGTAGTTCTTTTGATATTGTTTTCCCTATAGATATTTCCATATTATCCCATTCTTTCTTATTGAAATTATGCAGCATTCTTTACAAATCATTTTCAACTTTTGCCATTAGTATCATAATAGCAGATTATATTTAATTTTTAATTTTATTCTAATTACTTTATTTACTTCATTAATTAATTAATCCATTATCAGGGAAAAGAGACCACCAAATATGGAGGATGCAGAAAGGTCAGGGAATGACCACCGCATATCCCTGGAGCAATATGGCCTTAGTTGCTAATGCTCCTAAAAACCAAATAACAAACAAACAAACAGGGTAAAGAGAGTAGAATTCAATGAATCTCATTCCTATTTCTTTTGTACATCTTCAGGCTGTTTTAAGTACGAACTTGTTGTTTGTGTGTGTATGCAAGCACACACACACACGCATGCACAGTAAATCAGATCTCTCTCTCTCTCTCTCTCTCTCTCTCTCTGATTATGCTGGCATTATTGAGCCTGCAACCTTCCCCCCCCAAAACAGTCCTTTCCTTGTAGTCAAATTTGGTTATAATGAACATGGACATAATGAGCAAATGCTGTTCCCAAGTTAGGTTTACAGCATTTATGCACAAAAATTTCAGCCTAATCGACATATCCTTGACACAGCCTAATGACTGTGTCAAGGATATGTCGAGCAAACTTGGTACACACATTTCCAAGGTACAGACCACTTAGCCACTGTGTTCTCTTACTGCATTATATTTCTTCAATTGAGACCATTAAATTTTATAAACAACAGGATTTATTGGAGAGTAATTACTATAGATGTTCAATGCAATTCAGTTATAATTTTTTGTAAACAACAGCATTTACTATCCTTTTCAATAGTATCAGGAGCAGCAAAAGCCACAGGTCCAATAAACACCAAGCAGGAATTGAACTTGCCATAGTGATTAGTGGCATCACATATAGTACTCTATTTGAGTTTTACCAAAAATTTGTAGTGTTGGTGACAAAAATTATGGAGATTTTTTCCCTACAACAAGTATCAAGTCCATATGTAAAAGAAAGTGTCTATCTATCTGCAATTGTCATAAGGTGCATAATGGCCTTTGTTAATCTGCCAAAAAAAAAAAAAAAAAACTGTAAACCTAAACGTCTATCCACAGAAATATTGAGATCATTTCAGAGTTAGAAAGTGTAAAAAAAATGCTGAAGTGCAAAAAATTTAATTTATCATCAACTACAGTTTCAACTTTATGGAAAAACAAAGATCCAACTTTATGGAAAAACAAAGATTTTATTCATACTAGAAAAGAACCTCACTAAAAACAAGAAAATGTGACTTGGGTGATGTTGATTAAGCAGTGCTGGAATTTGGTTGGGAAACCAGCAAATGAATGCCGGTTTCCCAACCAAAAGCCCTATTTTAAAGGTACAAGCAGAAAAACATGTAAAAAAAAATTAAGAGCACACAAATTACAGGTGTAACAGGTGGTTTGATTGATTTAAAAATCAGCATAACATTGTTTATGCAACAGTCAGTGAAGAAGCCCTCTCAGTAGATTATAAAACAGCAAGTGAATTGATGAAAAATGTTTGAGTAGGCATAAAAAATGTTACAAGGAGAAAGACAAGCAGATGAAACTGGAGTGTTTTATAACATGAAATTCAATGCAACAAATGTAAAGAAGCTTTCCATTGAATACGCAGCTAATAAGAAAGTATGGATGACTTCTAATATTTTTCAACAATACATAATCAAGTGGAACAAAAAGTTAAGGGGAAGAAAATAGAAAAATTTTACCACTGGTAGACAACTGTCCAGTGCACCTGTGAGGATTTATCAGGTGCACTGATCTGATGCAGCCAAGTAATCAGGAGCAAGAAGAATGTAGTAGTATGTGCTCTTCGAGTGACTGTGGTTCAAGCCAGTGTGAACTGCTAAATATGAATAATGAATGTAATTCATGATTAATTGTAAATTCCTCTGACTTGTCGGTTATGCCAGGGTATAAACAAGAACATTTATCCACCATAAAGGTGGTGTTCTTGCCTCCAAATGCAAGCTATTTTACAGCCAATGTACATAGGCATTATTAAATTGCTTCAAGGGTTATTTCAAGTGATCCTTGTTTCTCCAACTGATTCACCAACAAGAAACAAGATTACATGATAGTGTTTCTGTATTGAATTCAATATATGTGATGAAAGATGCATATGACACTGTTATACCTGCAATGATGACTGTTTCCAAAACTTGGTTTATTATCAGAACTTTCCAGTAGTGATGAAAATGTTAGTGAAGACAAGCTACTGCCTCTATCAGAATGGATGAAACAAAATGGACGTACGAGTTTCGACCATTTAAATGACATTGCCAATTTCTTTTATGTATATGATAATTTGATACCTTCTGAAATTTCCATGGAAGGTGATATAATAGACTCTACTAAACAAAGAAGATAGTGACAAAGATAACACTGAATTCGTTGAAGATGCAGTCTTGGCATGGGGTTTGCAGTCACACTGCAAACCCCATGCCAACGTACAAGTTCAGGATGCAGTAGAGACATTGTTTGAAAGCAGTGACACTTCCAGTAGTGTTTCTATGCACTAGGTGCAATAAAAGGAACCCTAATAGATCTCAAATTGAAATCTTCTAATTGAAATCTTCTAAATCATCTTTGTAAAAATGGGAGTGATTAATAATGCATAATTTGCTTATTTAATTTTTTTTATTTATATACATTTTTATGTTGTTTTCATATGTTAAATATATATAGTCTTTATTTATTTACTTATCTGTATTTTCACTTTTACGCTTCTGGGTCTGCTACTGTTTTTCAACAGGACAGGGAGACCCTAAATTTCGTTGGCTATCCCAGTAAGTCACTTAATTCAGCAGAGATTTATCACTCCACAGACCTGATTTTGACTGCTCTATGGACCAATTATGGTGTTTGTTGCACCATGAAAGACAAAACTGCTGATTGCTGTCAATGATGTTTTGCTTATGTACTGCCACTCTCCTGTAAAATAGAAACTGAGGAACTGTACAGACACATAGTATGTTTGTACAACTCAGCTCCACAGCTTTGGTTTGCACATTTCTGATACCTTAAACTCCTGGTTGACATTTTCCGGAGATGTCTGACAACTGTTATACACTGAGTGATCACTGAATTATGACCACTCCTATGAAAACTGAATGTGACCCACATGAGGTATGAGAATGCGGAGTTAGTCGACCTACATAGCATAGATAAGATGTCAGTGGTTCAGTAGGTAGTAAAATTCTGAGTGTGATGGCTAAAAGGAAGGATTTATTGGACTTTAGTAAAAGACAGATTGTGGATGCTCGACGAGCTGGTGCCTAGATTTCCCAAACAGCTAAACTGGTGGGGTGTTCTAGAGCTGCTGTAGTTAAAAGTGTATCAGGACTGGCGTCAAAATGGTTGACGGCAAAACTGCAAAAGTCAGCAAAAGATTGAAGTTAGAGATGAGTGATGGGTCCGACGACTCGTACAAGCACAGCACCGTTCAAGAACGGACTACCCAATACCACATGGGCCAACCCAGAACAATATCTGTCCTGACCATGCATCGCACACTCGCACGTATGGGCTATACCAGCAGACGACCCCCTACGGCATCCTCTCCTAACCAAGGTTCATCGGTGTAAAAGACTCGCCTGGTGCAAAGAGCATGCAAGTTGGACGTTAGAAGACCGGAAGAAGGTGCTGGTCGGATGAGTCACGTTATTTACTCCACACCGTGGATGGTCGTGTACAGATTTGGCATCAACAACATGAGGCTCTTGATCCATCATACATGGTATCAAAAGTGCAGGCCGGTGGAGGCAGTTGTATGGTGTTGGGCATGTTACACTGGCAGGAACGTGGACCCCTGGTGTATGTGGAACAACGTATCAGTGGTCTCCGCTATCATCATTTGTTTGCTGACTGTATACATCCCGCTATGTTACACTTTTTTCCCGAATGGCGATGGTGTCTTCCAAGATGACAATCAATGTGCCGAGCCACTGGGCACATGATGTGCAGGAATGGTTTGAGGAACATAGTTCTGACTTCCAGCATATCAATTGGCCTCCGAACTTCCCCCGATATCAATCCCATAGAACACTTGTGGGACACCATGGAAAGGCATATCAGGTGTCTGGATACACCAATCACCTCCATACCTGCACTGCTGGCTGCATTACACACAGCTTGGTTGGCCATACCTTCCGAACACTTCCAACATCTTGTTGAATCAATGCCACGTTGGACAGCTGCTGTACTGAGGGCAAAAGGAGGACCTATGAAGTATTAGGTAGGTGGTCATAATTCAGTGATCACTCAGTGTATACTACCCTTCCATATATCCTTTAGTCACATGGAGTGAGCTGCTATGGTATTCCTGATCATTGCTGGACAGTGGTGGTACTGTCATATTTCCATTAATAATGTCACCAACAGTCAACTGTGAATGGGGTCGGATGTCAGCATTGCACGAATCAATGTCAGCAATGTGACATCCAAAAATAACACCCACTTGAAATCATTTAGCCCAGTTCTACATGCCATGACCAGAACAACTAACTTGTGTGACTTATGTGCCTTCCTTCTATATTGGTTTGAGTCTCTTGTTTATCTGGGATGATCCAATGGATTATGAAAACAGGGGATGTCCATATTCTTTTTTGGAGGATAATGTAAGCATGTCTGCATAGCATGCTGGGTTTTCTAGCAAATATAAAATGTGTTTAATCATAATAACCTGAATATTTTTAAAACTGATTGCTAAATACAACTGTAAAATACATCCATGCACACAGTAGAGCCTGGTCCACATAGCAAAAGAAAAAGAAATTTACCTGTGCATTTCACAAGCTATGCACCTACTGCACATGCCTCACACTAAATTTTGGAAGTCACTACTTACTGATTCAGCATGTTTTAAGAGCTCTTAGACAGAAACCAACGAATAAAATTTTTAAAATAATAAAAAAAAAAAATTTAAAAAAATCACAAGATCCTTTCTAAAAATGCTTTTTAAGAAATACTAAATATGCATTGATAAATATTTATATATTTCATGCATGGTCAGACATTTAGTTAATTCAAAGAACAAAATTAAACTGTAAAAATAAAAATAAATAATGAAGAAAAATACTGTCAGATAAAAAAAATTGACAAAAAAATCTATGAAATAAATGAACATGTTACATTAGTCCAAACATTAAGGCATTTTTAATCAGCATACCTTTTTCCCCCCCTTCTCCAAAATGTAGGTTATATCTCCATCTGCTAATGGCTTATCTGTTTCAATATCAACGACATTGCTTATTAGCCATGGAAATGTCATCTGCTGTACAGTGTCCATAAGTATGTCAACACCAAAATCTAATTTTTAAAGATAGAAAAGTAAAATAAATAAAAGAATTTCAATTAAAAAACACAAAATGCAAAATATTTCTCATTAGATATGATATATTCTTTGATCTGCCTCTTTGTAAGTCACTTCACCATGATACTCATGTTGTACGCAAAGTAGTTAAAGCACATACAATTGTTAATGACTAAAGAAATTAATATAGGATCACTTCAGTGGCAGGTCCAGACTGTTTTTCTAGAGTAAACATAGCAATGATGTTCGATGTAACACATGTAACATAGCAATGATACATGTGGTTTACAATAACCAAAAATTAAGTTCACAATATTTGCACCAACTTATTATGCTCTGAGGAGGTGTTCACCCTGACTACATAGCCTGGATCTGCCACTAGGTCACTTCTTAACCTTTCTGTGGTGAATGTGCTGAATATGTGTGGGCTTAAATTTGAAAGTTTTCTCTTAGATCAGCTCTGTGGCGTGAATTTTTATTTTTCAAGAAATTTTGAAAAATTGTAAAAGTAAACACTTTGTACATATACGCCTTTATATATTAATCTGTTCATTTTTTTGACTTGATTGCCCAAATGTTAGAGTAAAATTACTGACAAAAATTATATTATAATTATTTAAAAAATGAGAAAATAATAAAATAAATTAACAAAATAGAAAAAAATTAATAAAAATAATAAATTTTATATAAATGTTTTAAAAATTTAAATAATTAAGAAATTGTAAAAAAATTATTAAAAACATTATTTTTGGTGCAATAATATCCTCTATATCTGTTTATTTATCAATTTAATTTCATCAATTTTTGGATTTGAAATCCAGAGTTTTTTTTTTTTACCACATTGGCTAATAACTACGATCTCTTCACTATGATTTTCCAAGCTATTTTTGTCCTGGCATCTATTAAAATTGTGTTTGTTATTGTATGGAAAAGTAAATAAAAA
Organism: Mastigoproctus giganteus; assembly: GCF_048544385.1. NCBI lineage: Eukaryota > Metazoa > Arthropoda > Arachnida > Uropygi > Thelyphonidae > Mastigoproctus > Mastigoproctus giganteus. The sequence goes on along the minus strand of NC_143576.1, from coordinate 211,596,655 downwards.
ATGATATCATGCACTGGAAGATATCAGAACACTTTGCATATTAAACAAATTAAGCAAGACTTTTGTGGATTTATTGGATGATTATTTTCTACAGCAGCATGTTCAAAAGGCAACCAGAGAGAGAGAGAGAGAGAGAGAGAGAGAGAGAGAGAGAAATACTTTTGATCTGGTTATAAGCAGTGATTATTCATGCATTAAGAATCTGTAGATAAAGGAACCACTTGGTGGCAATGATCACAGTGTACTGATATGGGATTTACTTAAAGATGTAACTACCATTAAGGGTAAAGGGAAGGATTTTTGCTGTCGTAGAGGCAACTAATTGGTCTTAGAGAGTTTTTAAATTCTATACAGTGGGACCAACTGATGATGTTACCGGCAGCAAATTTTAAATAGAAAACATTAAAGGAATTAATTGTGGAAGCTACTAGAAATACTATTCAAGGTAAAATGGATGTCAGATGAACTAATGAGATTTGTGGCAGAGAAGAAAAATGCATGGGATGCATATAAATTATCAGGCAACACAGAAGCCTATGGTAGATATAAGCTAGTCTGTAATTAAGTCACAAAGAAGGTTATGGCAAGTGAAGGCATATTACGAGAAATGTTTTGACAAGGGATGCAAAGAAAAACAGCAAAGACATGTAAACTCAGAAGGAAGGGGATTAATCAGATTGGCTCCCTTGATATTGATGGTTCAACAGTTCATGATCCTGCTCGGGCAGCTGAAAACAATGAGTATTTTGCATCTACATTCGCACATGAGGAATTCTGTAGAGAAGTGTTGGTCAGAAGTTTATCAAACTGTAACAGAGAGCTAATTGATTTTGTAATAAACTGAGAGCAAAGTGCAGGAGAAACTGTTGAAGATAAACATCAGAAAGGTACCTGGAGTGGATGGGATCTATCCAGTTATATTAAAGGAGGCAGCAAAGGAAGTAAGCAAACTGTTAGCCATAATTATGAAAGCATCCTTGGATTCAGCAGAGATCCCCACGGACTGAAGATATGCAAATGTATCCCCAATTCACAAAGGGGATCAAAGGGTGACACAAGTAATTATACATTTATCAGTTTAACTTCTGTTCTGCAGAAAATAATGGAGTTGCTAGTTAAAGTAGCATTACAGGATCATCTAGACAAGACAGCAGTCATAGTTCAGACACAGCATGGGTTTGTTAAGGGAAAGACTTGCCTGACCAATTTGATTGGATGCTATGATGTAACTAGAAATGGATGCAAAAAATAATTTTGGTATCATATACTTGGATTTCAGGAGAGCTTTTGATACTGTTGCACATGGAAGACTGCTGTACAAATTGGAGCAGCACTGCATTAATTGCAAGTTGCTGCTATGGATAAAGGGATGTTTTACTGGGAGAAGACAGTGAGTGATAATCAATGGACACTGCTCTTCGTGGACTAACGTTATTAGTGGAGTTCCCAAGGGTTCGTTGTTGGGCCTACTGCTGTCTTCCGTATTTATCAAAGATATTGATGAAGGTATACAGGCTTAATGTCCAAGCTAGAAGACAATACAAAGGTTGGCAGGGTTGTTAATGACAGTAATGGCAGTACGCTACTGCAACAAGATCTAGAAAAGTTTGGCAGATGGGCTGACAGGTAGCAACTGAAGTTTAACATTGACAAATGCAAAGTACTGCATATGGGTAGCAGTAACCCTAGAGCAGCGTTTCTCAAACTTTTTTTTTAGTCACGGAACACTTTTCATCTCACAACATATTCACGGAACACTTACGAAACACAAGTTTAGCAGGAGCCAAAGAACTGTTGCTAATATTTTATTACATATGATGCACTGTGCATCAGGAGTACCTTTATTTCCAACACATGAAAAGCCGAAATTCAAATAACTGTCATATTTTCGTTTTGGTTTTTCACTTTAGATTTCTGGGGAACAAAAGGCTGCAATTGTTCGTCCTCACTTTGAAGTGTGACAATATTGTGTTCGTTTTCATCTACCACAGTTGCACTACTAGAAGTACTTTGCTTCTCGTTTTAAAGTTCCTTTTTTTAACCACAAATCTATGGTCACATATTTTAATAATGATATTTCGAAATATTAATAATTATCAAAAAAAAACTATACAAGGGAAGTGAGTTTAGTTATGATATCGGTTCGCTTCCTCCTCTCCTTCAACTTGTGTACTCCAGGATAAATTGCATATGAATGGCATACTAGATCACCACATTGCTACTTTTTCGTAGATATCATTACATCTACGCATACTTCTCTATGCAAAGCTTGCCAAAATAAAGTGTTCCGCAGTCTATTTGATTATTAGTGTCCATAAGTATGTCAACACCAAAATCTAATTCCATGTCAGTATATTAATAACTGAAAAAAAATCATGTTAAATATTATAATGATACAAAAGTGGTGTACACTACAAATATGCAAAAAAAAATTTTTTTTTTTTTTTAATTATTAATTATGATTTTTCGTGGAGCACTTGACATCTCACAGAACACAGTTTGAGAACCGCTGCCCTAGAGTATCGTACCAACTGTTCATACTACATTCAGGGTAGTAGAGAATGAAAAGACCTGGGGGTAATTAATTGTGCAGTAAGATATGAAGTTTTCTGAGCAGTGCAAACAGGCTGTAAGAGTAGCCTGTTTGCTACTTTCGTGGGGGGCTTGTCAATGATATAGAGGAATTTTGCAATATATTATAATAAAGCAATGGTCAGGCCACACCTTGAGTCCTGCATACAGCTCTGGAGTGAATAGAGTGAATAAAACAATTCAAGAACCTCGAACTGAGTTATGCGTAATTGTGAAATTATATGATGCACTTCTGGATTATTTGATTGATGTTCGAGATGAAGACAAATGAAAGACGACGGAAAAAGAATTCGTTCCAAATTCTGATTACAGACAATATGAAGACTGAAAGCGGAAAAAGAAAAAACCGCTTGATGAAACACTAGAGGAATTAGTACCAGCAGAACTAAGTGCAAAAGATACATTTCGAATTCAAGTTTATCATATTGTAGATGTACTGTTTATTGTCTGTTTGTTATTTTTAGGAGCATTAGCAACTAAGGCCATATTGCTATGGGGATATGCGGTGGTCATTCCCTGATCTTTCCGCATCCTCTGTATTTGGTGAGCACGGGCTCGAACCCCGGTCTAATCAAGAAGCGTGTGCTATGCACTGCAGCTCCTGCCCACGGAGGCGCCGTAGACGTACTAGTCACAGAAATAACAAAACTACATGCTACATACAGCACATTGCATGATACCTTCAGTTTTCTTATAGATGAATCTATGTCAAAAGAAGAAATTCGATCCAAAGCCACAGCATTAGTCAACACCTACTCGTCCGACTTACAAGTAGACTTCATTGATGAATTCCTATTGTTTTTGGCACTATACAAGGACAAAACGTCTGTGGCAGAATTAATAAAGGCACAAATAAAAGATTACTAGTTTCCCAAAAGTACACATAGCTTTAAGAATTTACCTATCCATAATTGGATCAAATGCTGAAGGAGAGCACTCGATTTTGAAACTTAAGTAGTCAAGAACTGTGTACATTCAACTGTGAGCCGAGATCGCTTATCGTTGTTACCACTTCTATGTATCAAGAACGATATTACTCAACTCGTCATATAGACTTCAAGGACGTTATTAAAGATTTTGCTACAACGAGAAGCCGAAGCAAGAAACTTTTGTAATCTTAAGAAATGTTACAAGTAATCTAGATATTGACGATTTTTGTTTCTTTTTAATTTCAAGTATAATGCTGAAGTTTTATACAGGAACTCCCCGACTTACGTAATACTTGACTTTACTTAAGTTTTTGCTGGCTGGTGTACACTTAAAAAAATTTGTGGAAACGTATTCCTGATCCTGTAGGAATAAATGGAGGTATCATGAAAATATCATAATGTGAACCCTATAACACTTGGTTTTTTTTTGTAATTTGTTCCAAGTCCTTGGAAGTTGAAAATTTCGCTATATTACTAAGCTATTTATCTCTCTAAAAGGTCATATTTATAATGGAAATTGCACTACCCTTTCATCATTATCATACGTTCTCGTTATAAGAATAAATTTTAAATGCCTGATATTGGTGATATATTTTTATAAAGCACGTTTCTGGATGTCACGACCAAAAAACAATTTGCACTTTCCAATTTATTGGGATTTTCTGTTAGCGCATCTAATTATAAATGGGTAGTAAACTCGATCTTATTGTTTGCGATAATCCCGATAACTGCAATTGTGTGGGTTTTTACACTATTATGGTGAAATCTTCAATCATATAAAAAACAAATTTTCGAAACTTCTCTCCATTCCTATTACATATTACAATGATGAAGGGAAAGCAACCAATGAAAACTGCAAGTGGTGGTAGTGCCAGGAAACGAAACAAAATTGATTTAGAAATGAAGATAAATGATTAAGAAGTACGAAGCAGGACAAAGTTTGTCATCTATTGCAAGGGAATTAGGTCTCCTGCTTCAACAGTGAATACTATTTTATAGGACAGTGCACATATAAAAGAACATGTCAAAGGATCAATGCACTTAAGATCAACACTGATCACAAAACAGCATTCAGGTGCTATATCGAAGATGGAACAGCTGTTAATAATATGGATGGAAGTAGCATTATATACTAATATACAAAGTTCAGAAGTGAATGCCCCTGAGTCTAATGACCATTCAAGCAAAAGCAACAAGCATTTATAAAGATATTAATGACAAGTACGGCAAACCCAAGTTCGTGGCAAGCAACAAGTGGTTTAATACGTTCAAGCATCATGCTGGTTTCCACAATGTTAAAGTATGCAGTGAAGTCGCCAGTACAGATTCTGAAACTGCAGAGGAATTTTGTGATGTGTCGGAAAAAATTATTGATGAGGGTGGCTATTTAACACAGCAAATTTTTAACATATGCCAGATGTTGTTGTTGTTATTTGGTTTTTAGGAGCATTAGCAACTAAGGCCATATTGCTCCGGGGATATGCGGTGGTCATTCCCTGACCTTTCCACATCCTCCGTATTTGGTGGTCATGGGCCCGAACCCCGGTCTAATCAAGAAGCATGTGCTACGCACTGCCACTCCTGCCCACCTGGCTACGGAGGCGGCATATGCCAGAGGCTTTTACAACATATGCCAGATGTTTGATGTAGTGGTGTTCTTAGGTCATGGAACATTGGAAAAAAAGCCTCGGCAGAATGAGTGGCATTAAACATTCTTAAGATCGGATGGTCATCAGGTGTGGGTGTGGAGAATGCCTTTGGAACATCATCTGCTGCAATGTATTAAATCTATGTGGAATTTTGGAGGAGAAGAAGTGATGGTACAGACATTTGGACTATTGGTTGTAGTGCCAAAAACCATCAATGAAATCATTCACTGATATCTTGTGCAAAAACTTGGTCTTGGAAAGAACAAAATAACTTTCCTGTCCAGCTTCAAGTCCAAAACCAAATCTAATTGCATGCCATTAGGATAAATTGAACGTTAGATCAGGGTCACAGCCAATATGCACTCTCTTCTACAGCTAAACTGGCAACTGTACTGAAAAGGGATGTTTAAGTTTTCACTTCAATGAGTTGTGAATGTTCCAGTGGAGTGCTGTGATTGGGACAAAATGGGCCTACACCTTCTTAATTTGTTCATTAAAACTAATGCTTTTCTAAACATGGTGTCCAAATACTTTTGGTAGTGTATTATATACATATGAGAGAGAGAGAGAGAGAGAGAGAGAGAGAGAGAGAGAGAGAGAGATTATCTTAATATTAATAACAGTATCATACCAAAATCATGATTTCCAAATACTGCACAGTGTACTCCACAACTATTCAGGACAGGAATCATTTGTGCACCCTTCGTAAAAGTACTCACTGAAAAAAAACATGATTTTGCATAACTAGCTGCCCGATACAAAGACAGAGAACTTTTATTAATGTATCTAGTATCATAAAAATAATATTATAACAATGTTGATTACTAAATTCTTGGTGCTCAGGAACCAAAAACTCAAAAAATCAGAGACAAATAGGCAAATTAAGAATTCAAAATAGGCTCTAAAACTTTAGAAAACATTTTATTTGATCATTACAGAAGGTTTGCCAATTAAGTTCCAGATATTTCTGTTTCATTTGAAAAGTGCACGAGCGCGCACGCACACACACACACACACACACACACACACACACACACACACACACACACACACACACACACACACACACACACACACACACACTTCTTCTACAACAACAGTAATAATAACAAGTTAAAATTTAACTCAGGATAATATCAAACATTGTTTTATATGTCCATGCATGCACTGGTACAATGTAAAGACAATACAGCAGCTCCACTGTTAAAGATTTTTAATGTTGTTTATCTTGTTTTAACATGTTGTAAATGTATGGACAAAATGACCCATATAGGTTCATTATGTTCTCAGAGTAATAAATTACTCCAGAGAGCCTAACGAACCCAAACAGGTCAGACATAAACAACCACCAAAATATTAAGACTAATTGTAACATTAAACATGAAATATAATACAAACGTATTCAAGTGCACAGCTTTACTAATATACAAATTTCAGTAAAAGCACAGATTAATGACACAATCATCAGGAAGAATTACTAAAATCACAGTTAAGTTTCTATACCCACATGGCCTAAACTATAAACAATAAATTTCACCAATAATTTATTATAAACCATGGTATTATTAATTATCCTGCAGCCAGTGTAAGTTACAAGTAAGTCTAATCTAATATAATCTAGCTTAGCCTAGCCTAGCCAGTGTATATTTAATTATATTTATTTATATACATAAATATACATTGGTCAGGTTATGTTAGACAATTGTAGCTTACACTAGTGGAAGGATAATTAACAAGTACCGAAACCACATAAAAGATGTGTATATAACATATTCCAGTTGGCCAATAAATTAACAAAACCAAAAGGCCTTATAAAAACTAAAAAAAAATAAATAAATAACAACATTGGAAAATTTAATGACATTCTTAGGGATTGGGACAAAGATCACATTAAAGTAGTAGTAGTAGTGGCATGTGATGCAAAAAAGCAAGCGTATAAGCTTATGCAGCATCAGCCAAAAAAAAAAAAAAAAAAAAATTTTACAAAAGAATCCCCTCTAAATATTTGCCCAGTTCCTCCATAAATTTATTTAACCTATCAACTTCCACAATGACAAATGGAAGTTTGTTCCAGCAATTAACCACCTGTTGGCCAAAGGTAAATTTCCGCACATCTATTCTACATCTGTCCTTCCTCAATTTCAATTTATGCTCCCTTAGGTTCGTAATCTGAACAAGTGGAAGAATTCCATCAGAATTCAGCATGCTCAACCCATTCAAGGCCTTATAGACCGCAATCAGATCACCTCGCAGGTGCCTAGTCTCCAGGTGCTGCAATTTGCAGAACTTTAGCCTCTCCTGGTAAGAGGATCCCTTCATCCCCCTCACCAATCTTGTGGCCCTTCTCTGTACACGCTCAAGCAAATCTACAATCTTTCTTAAAATGAGGCCTCTAGACCTGCACACAGTACTCAAGGCATGGCCTGACCATTGCCTTATACAGAGGGACAATCACCTCCTTTTCTCTGCTAACAAAATTCCTGTATATCATTGACAACACCCCATGACCTGCCCTGGAAACCTGTCTGCATTGGTCAGAAAACTTCATATCTGACTGCACAATTACTCCCAGGTCTATTTCATTTTCTACCTCCTTAAGTGTAGTACCACACAGTTGGTACGTTTCTCTGGGGTTACTTCTACCCATATGCAGTACTTTGCATTTTTTAATGTTAAACTTCAGTTGCCACTTCTCAGCCCATCTGCCCAAATTTTCTAGATCCTGTTACAGTAACACACTTCCATTACTGTCATTAACAACCCTGCCAACCTTTGTATCATCTGCAAACTTCGATACTAAGCCTGATATACCTTCATCAATATCATTGATAAATATACAAAACAACAGTGGACCCAACACTGAACCCTGTGGGACTCCACTAGTAACATTAGTCCACAAAGAGCAGCACCCATTGATTACCACCCTCTGTCTTCTCCTACTCAACCATCCTTTTATCCATTGTAGCAACTTACCCTTAATACCATTCTGCTCCAATTTGTACAATAGTCTTCCATGCGCAACAGTGTCAAAAGCTTTCCTGAAATCCAAGTATATGATATCAAAATTATTTTTTACATCCAGTTCCTTTGTAACCACATCATAATAACCAATCAAATTTGTCAGACAAGGCTTTCCCTTAACTAACCCATGCTGTGTCTGAATTATAGCTGCAGTCTTGTCTAGATGATCCTGCAATGCATCTTTAACCAGTGACTCCATTATTTTACCCGGAACAGAAGTTAAACTAACTGGTCTGTAATTACTCGTGTCACCCTTTGATCCCCCTTTGTGAATTGGTCATTTGCACATCTCCACATCTTGCACATTTGCACATCTCCAGTCTGTGGGGACCTCCCCTGAGTTCAAGGATGCTCTCATAATTATGGCTATGGGTTTGCTTACTTTCTTTGCTGCCTCCTTTAATATAACTGGATAGATCCCATCCACCCCAGGTGCCTTTCTTATGTTTCACTTCAACAATTTCTTCCCCAATTTGTTCTCAGTTATTACAAAATCATTAAGCACCCTGTTACAATTTGATAACCTTGTGGCATTTTCAAACCTTAATAACTTTTCATGTGTGAATGTAGATGCAAAATACTTATTCAGTTTGTCTGCTATCTGAGCAGGATCATCAACAGTTGAACCATCGATATCAAGTGGACCAATCAGATTCATCCTCTTCCTTTTAGAAGTGTACAGAGTTTATATAAGTAAAGAAATCCTTGCTGTTTTTCTTAGCATCCTTTGCCAAAGATTTCTCGTAATCTGCCTTCGCCTGCCTAACCTCCTTTGTGACTTGATTACAGACAAGCTTATATATACCATAGGCTTCTGTGTCGCCTGATAATTTATATGCATCACATGCATTTTTCTTCTCTGCCACGAGTCTCATTAGTTCATTTGACAACCATTTAGGCCTAAACCTTGAACAATATTTCTTAATAGGTATGAAACGTTTAGTAGCTTCCACTATTAATTCCTTGAATGCTTCACACTTAGAATTTGCTGTATTAACATCATCAGTTGGTCCCACTGTACAGAATTTAAAAACTGTGAGATCACTATAGTCACCTTTACGGAAGCAAAAACCCCTTCCTTTACCCCTGATGGTAATTATATATTTAAATAAATACCACATCAGTACACTGTGATCACTGCCACCTAATGGTTCCTTTATCTGCAAATTCTTAATACACAAATGATCACTGCTGATAACCAGATCAAGAGTATTACCCTCTCTGGTTGCCTCACGAACATGCTGCTGCAGAAAACAATCATCCAATAAATCCACAAAAGTCTTACTAGTGTGTGAGTACCCAATCCACAAGTTCCAGTCAATATCTGGGAAGTTAAAATTCCCCATTATAAGATATTCTGATTTACTAACCCACTATTTCTGTGTACAACTGTTCATTGTACTCATTCGAGTCATTAGGCCTATAACACACTCCTACTCTTATTTTTGCTTTCGTAGTGCTTATGTCACACCAAACTGACTCAACAGTGCACTGTTCATCTATATCAAATGGATGCACTTCTTTTGATTTTATATTTTTCTTAATTAACAGCATAACACCTCCTCCCTTCCTATCCTGTCTATCCTTTCTGTACACATTGTACCCTCCAAATTCCAGTTCTGCATTCCTTATATCTGTGTGACACCACGTCCGTCTCTGCTATCCCAACAATATCCACATTTGATGTCTTGACCAACACTTCAAATTCATCAAATTTATTTACTATACTTCTAGCATTGATATACATGCAAGTATACATGTACCTATTCTTATTATTAGTTACCCTAACACATCCCATATACCCATCTGTTTCACGATGACTGCCATCAGTCCCTGAAACCCCCAACACCCCTCGCTGCTGCTTATTCTAATAGAAGTAGTGCAGGAATAACCTTCACCTCTGCCTGCTGCTACTTTTAACCTTTTAGTCTGTGAATCCCCCCCCCCAAGCCTCGATAGCATCAGCAAATATTCTTGCACCCTTTCTATTTAAGTGTATCCCATCCCTGTAGAAGCAGTCTCTCCTGTTAACAAGCACAGACCAGGCTGAAAAAAATTTTACCCCTCGAGCCTTACACATTTCCTCCAGGGCCAAATTGATTGACAAGCAATTGAATTGCTTGTCAATCAAATTTGAATTGCAAATTTGAATTGCAGCTTTCAAATTTAACCCTAATTCACGACTTTTGTGACCTGTACTTGTTAAGTAAATCTGCAGATCTCCTACTCTTAATGTCATTGGTGCCAACGTGCACAACAATATCACCCTTTGTGCCCTTAAAAGATGATATATGCTTTACAATGTCATCAAACATAATCCATTCAGTTTTCGGCACAGTGCGCTCAAAGTTCTATACAAGACTGTGAGAACTTATGATTGAATAACATCTCACAGATGTTATTCAATGATATTTGTAAATTTAGGCTTAATATCCAAAACCCTAATTTTAAATTTGAGCAATCTCTCTATGCTTATCTTAAAATTTCACCATAATTTAATGGATAAAATTAGCATCAATAAATATATTAATTTACTTAATAATCAGTTACCACTAACATCAATTAATTTCTGCATAAAAATTAGATTCGAATATACTAAACACCTTTCAATTTAACAGTATGTAATTATAAAAGTAGAGTATATCATAGTGAAAGTGTTGATCTACAATACTGTAACTGCATGCAACCTGATGTGCACACACGGAGAGATTTCTGGAGACAAAATATATGAGGCAAAATCTGACCGAAACATATACACTTGTTGAAATCTAGAATTGATGTTTTTCCTCTAGCCATTGTTACCTGTGGTTAACTACCTACTAAAATAGTTTGATTTTGATTAGGTATGAACTTTACATGTTGAGATTAACTTCAATGTAATTATGAATCTTCAATTTATTGTTTGTAACAAATCATTCAAAGGCTATGTAAATTTTGTAAATAATGTTATGAATCTGTATTTAATGTGCCTCTTTAATGTACACCTTCTATCCATGTGGATGTTTAGGGGTGCAACTGCTAGTAATTAAACTGATATAAATAAATAAATAGTGACCCAAACCATGGGCACAAAATTACAGGAAATTTAGGAAAAATAAGACACTGGGAACTCAGAAAAACCCTCTTGGATGAGCACAAATTTAGAATGAACAAAAAAAAATTAGTACTACATCTTTAAATAGGCAAAAATATCAAGACCTACAATCCTGTATACAATCAGCACAGAAGTATAACAACCCAATGGAATCCTACCACGTGTGGATTAACACCATATTCTCAGTAATAAGTAAAATATACTTTTATTACATCATGCAGCAATTAAAAAATTACCTGACAAAAACCTTTAAACAAACGTTTCTGTCAGGTAGTTTGCTTTGAACAAATGCTAAATTCACTTGTGAACCAGATCACCAACAGCAAAATTATACTTAACAATAGACCAGTTATAGATGCATTACAAAATAACAGCATAAACCATACCCCAACTTTCAAAGTGTGTTTACCAGCATTAATCTTAAGAATTTAAAGTTAGTACTTAGCAACATATAAAATATATATAGGTTTGTTAAATACTAATTTAACCATGTTAGAGCACATACCAAACAATATTTTACAACTCTGGAACAATATCACACAACTTTGTCTCAGATGGAATTGAACTATACCAGCAAATCAAAGGAACGCTTATGGTTAGCCCAACATCCTGTTATTGCAAACCTGTACCTACACCGGCCAGAAATTTCTTTTCCACACGATTTGTTAGTTTTAGGTCCAAGAATGATATATGTGTTTTAAACTGTCCAAATTTCATCCAAGAATTCAGCCACATGCATCCTAAAGAACTTACCTTAAAAAAAAAAAAAAAAAAACCAGTCTGTCAACTATTTAGACTTGTTAATCTAAACTGGCCATGAAAAATATAAAAATTTACCTTTACAATAAAAGCAAGACATTTAACTTCCAGATTGTCAACCTATCTTGTTAGCTAACTAAAAGCTCAAAATCAGTTCATTCTAATGTTATTCCTTCTCAATGCATCCATATGTAATAATATTAGATTCAGAATCTCTAACATTAAAGAATTATACAAAAAATTAATGAACAACAAATTTCCTGTGCCTTTCCATAACTACCATTTTAAAAGGGCAACATAAATCATTAATCATAAAGGACTACTACGAAGTATATATGCTACAACCAAAGTCCCAACTAACTCCATTGAAAATTCTCAGGCTATGTATATATTGTCATAACATAGACTTACCATTTAGGTGTTTTACTGTCTGAAAAGTTAGTAGCCATTAAATGGCATATATACAGTGTATTAACTATCTGTGTATTAGATGATGAAATGCACAAGGCATAATTTCTTATGGGTTTAGGTAATTAACTATGTAATATCGGTGTAGATACACCATAGTTTACCCATAAATTTGAACTACCTATATAGTGTAAAGGCATTGTTTTTATTTATAGTGGGGACTCAGGGGAGGTACCCACAGACTGGAGATGTGCAAATGTCACCCCAATTCACAAAGGAGGATCAAAGGCTGACACAAGTAAGTATAGACCTGTGAGTTTAACTTCTGTTCCAGGAAAATTAATGGAGGAAACTAGTTAAAGAAGCACTGCAGGATCATTTAGACAAGACTTCAGCTATAGCTCGGACAGAGCATGGTTTTGTTAAGGGGAAGTCTTGCCTGACCAATTTGATTGGATACTATGATGCAGTCACAAAGGAACTGGATGCTGGGAATAACTTTGATATTATATACTTGGATCTTAGAAAGGCTTTTGATACTGTTGCACATGGAAGACTGCTACACAAATTGGAGCAGTGTGGCATTGGAGGCAAATTGCTGCTGTGGATAAAGGGGTGGCTGAGGGGGTTTTTTTTTTTTTTTTTTTGATTTGGTAGTTGTTGGCGCATCGGCTTCTGTGGCCATATTGCACCTCCCAAGGTTTTTTTTTTGCAGTACTTTGATCCAAGCCCGAGGCGGGAATCGAACCCGCGACCTTTGGGTTGCCGGGCAGGTACTTTACCCACTCGGCTAGCCCGGTCGGCGGCTGAGGGGGAGAAGACAGAGAGTGGTAATCAATGGACACTGCTCGTCGTGGACTAATGTTATTAGTGGAGTCCCTCAGGGCTCAGTGTTGGGTCCATTATTGTTTTCTGTATTCATAAATGATATTGATGAGGGTATATCAAGCTTAATGTCGAAGTTTGAAGACGATACAAAGGTAGGCAGGGTTGTCAAGGACACTACTGACACTATGCTGCTGCAAGAGGATCTGGAAAGGTTGAGCAGATGGGCTGAGAGGTGGCAAATGAAGTTTAACATTGACAAATGTAAAGTACTACACATGGGAAACAGCAACCCCAGAGCAACGTATCAACTCTGTGGTACTACACTGACAGTGGTAGAGAATGAAAGGGACCTGGGGGTGGTTGTGCAGGCAAATATGAAGTTCTCTGAGCAGTGCAGACGGGCTGCAAGAGTAGCTCATGGTGTATTGTCAACGATATATAGGAATTTTTCTAGCAGGGATAAGGAGGTGATTATTCCCTTGTATAAGGCAATGGTCAGGCCACACCTAGAGTACTGTATACAGGTCTGGAGGCCTCATTTCAAGAAGGATGTAGAGCTGCTGGAATGAGTACAGAGAAGGGCAACAAGATTAGTGAATGGAACAAAGGGGTGCTCTTATGAAGAAAGGCTTAAGTTTTGCAAATTACAGTGTCTGGAGACTAGGCACCAGCGAGGTGATCTGATAGAGGTGTATAAAGCCTTGAATGGTTTGAGCATGCTCAATGCTGATGGGATTCTTCCTCTCACTTAGAATAATCACCTGAGAGGGCATAAATTCAAATTGAGGAAAGACAGATGTAGGATAGACGTGCGGAAATTTGCCTTTAGCCAGCGGGTGGTTGGTTGGTGGAACAGACTTCCATCCCTTGTCGTGGAAGTTGATAGCCTAAACAAGTTTAAGGCTCAGCTGGACAGATATTTTGAACGAACAGAGGGGAAGTGGAAGTGGGTTTTTTTTTTTTTTTTTGGCTGATGCTGCATAAGCTTGCTTTCTTGCATCAAATGCCTCTACTAATGCTAATGCTAATTTGTATTTCATATTATGGGTGCCTTCACAGCAAGATAGCTGGTATTGCACCACTTCAAATAAATAATGCTTCTCTAGTAGAGAAGACTACTGTTATTTATTTTCAGTGGATACCAACACACAGACAATCATTTTGAAGCTAGTTTGTATATGTGTAGGATAATAACTCAACTATCCACTTGTCCCTATTAGACTTAGAAAAGCAAAAAAATAGAGGGAAAGTAATAGTAGGAGTGGAAGAGGAAAAGAAACGGTGTAGAAGAAGAAAGGGACAGTAACTCCTTCACTCACACCACTCAAAAACTCAAACTCCTCAAATAGGCAACACTTCCCCAGTGGAGAAGGCTGTTGTTACCTATTCTTGGAAACTCCGGACATCATCAGGCACCATTTCGAAGCTAGTTGGCTTCATCATCAGTGGGTGGACAGGTACCCTGGTAATGCAACATGCCATCACAGTTGAAGTTATTTCCACAATGTGAGAGATGCCAAATGGTGTATAAATAATAATGTATTAGAAGATGAAATGCACAAGGCATAATTTCTGATGGGTTTAGGTAATTAACTATATAATATCGGTGTAGATACACCAGAGTTTGCCCATAAATTTGAACTATGTATGTAGTGTAAAGGCATCGTTTCTATTTGTATCTCATATTGTGGATGCCTTCAGAACGAGATAGCTGGTATTGCACTACTTCAAATAAATAACGCTTCTCTAGTAGAGAAGACTACTGTTATTTATTTTCAGTGGATACCACCACCCAGATGATCGTTTCGAAGCTAGTTGGGGCTTCATCATCAGTGAATGGAGTTATTACCACAGATGCCAAAAAGTCTTCTCTATTAGAGAAGTGTTATTTATTTGAAGTAGTGCAATACCAGCTATCTCATTGTGAAGGCACCTACAATATGAGATACAAATAAAAATGATGAGATATTATATAATTAACTATCTGTGTATATACAGGTCCTCAGTGTTTGTTATAGTTACATTAACAACTGCAATGATGTTGTTGTTGTTGTTTTGGTTTTAAGGAGCATTAGCAACTAAGGCCATATTGCTCCGAGAATATGCGGTGGTCATTCCCTTGACCTTTCCGCATCCTCTGTATTTGGTGGTGACAGGCTCGAACCCCAGTCTAATCAAGAAGCATGTGCTACGCACTGCTGCTCCTTCCCACCTGGCTACGGAGGCGCCTAACTGCAATGAACAATGAACAACAGGGTCAATCCACCTCTGTATGTATTAACTTCTATATGGCATGTATTGCATGAAAGATATGTTCTACAGGGGAAAAAAATTATTTATGCACATAAAAAGCATATGTATGCTTTAAGTTCATGTTTATAACTTTTAAAATGTTAACACCCTCCTCATTCTGTGTATGTACTGTCCTCCCATATAATTTGGGTTCTTCAGATGCTAACTGTTTTTCTCCTTAGCTTTTTTAACTTTTTTTGGTTAACTTTTAACCAAACTTTTTTTGGTTAAAACTTTTTTTAACTTTAACTTTTTTTGGTAGCATTAGCAGAGGCATATAAGGCAAGAAAGCAAGTTTATACAGCATCAGCCAAAAAAAATAAAAAAAAAAAAAAAACCTTCCCATTTCACCCATCCATTCATTCCAAATGTTTGTCTCATTCTGCCTTGAATTTATTTAAGCTATCAACTTCCACAACGACAGATGGAAGTTTGTTCCAGCAATCAACTGCCCGCTGGCTAAAGGAAAATTTCCGCACATCTATTCGACAACTGTCTTTCCTCAATTTCAGTTTATGCCCACTCAGGTTTGTAATCTGAGCAAGAGGAAGAATCCCATCAGCATTGAGTCTGCCCAATCCATTCAAGGCCTTATACACCTCAATCAGATCACCTCGCAGGTGCCTAGTCTCCAGGCGCTGCAATTTGTAGAACTTAAGCCTTTCTTCGTAAGTGCACCCCTTTGTTCCCCTCACCAGTCTTGTTGTCCTCTGTACTCGTTCTACGAACTCTACATCCTTCCTAAAATGCGGCTTCCAGACCTGTATGCAGTACTCAAGGTGTGGCCCGACCATTGCCTTATACAAGGGGACAACTTCATATAATATAAAGTATAAATAAACAAAAAAGTCAGCAGTTTATTTCTGCAAGGTCTCAGGGAATGCACCTCAGTTTTGTTAAAGAAAGATTTTTTTGGTTGTTTTCTTTCTCTTTGTAAAGTTCTTTGCAACAGGAAATTGCATTTAAAGCATCTAAATCATCGACGACTAACATCAAAAGCTTCTTCATTCACATTTTTGCAAAATTCTTGCTTTACGTGTATATATAAACTCTGTGCCTTTTCCATAATTAGCCACATACTAATATGAATATACGTTGTTGATTCATATCCCCAATTCAGATGGCTAAAAGTTTTCGGGTAACAAGAAATTACCATTTTTATTTTGAAAATTTTCCACTATAGAGATCTATATTCAATTTGAAAGCAACCAGGTAAACCAGAGCACACGTATAGCACAGTGCTGCACTTGATAGTATACAATGCCTGTGCATTTTGGAACTTCATAGCAGGTAAGTTTTTGGAATAATTTTGATTTTTTTTTTTATTATTTAATATACTAAACAGTAGTGAATATAAAGTTTGAAGTCATATAGTCACATAGGTTAGTTTATTTTTTTTGCATTTAGTTAGTTTATCTTCTGAATATCGAGTGTTGCTTTATGCAACACTCGATATTCAGAAGGCCTTTGTTATCGATATTTTCCTGGGAACTTCATAACTTCCATTCAGTAGCTTAAATTTAACTTCACTAGTGGTTAAAGTATAGTTAACATTTTAATTTCTGTAATAGTTTAACTTTTGTTAAATTAAATTTAACTTCACTAATTTGTTCGGTAGTTTAAATTTAACTTCTTTAGTGGTTAAAGTCTTGTCAGCAGTTTCATTTCTGTAATATTTTGGTAATTTTAATTTTGTAACACAGGGTGTCCATAAATGTTTCCGATTTTGATATTTTTTTTTATTCAGAATTACTTCAAGCTATACTCAAGAAACACATACCAGCTGAGAGATCAATTCAATAAGTTTTTTTTTAAATTGGCACTCGACCCGCTAAGCAGTGTTACATCCGCCAGAATGGCAAGATGGCAGCAGGGCGGGATAAAGTGTTCTGTGTGTTAGCATTTCATGGAACAAATTCTGGATTTCTTTTTGTGGAGTTATGTGTAGGACAATGTGTACATTCCTCCACTACCAATGGCAATGAAGGAGATGAAGGCATGGATCATAGAAGCCTTTGGTAAAATTGATCGCGAAATGAAGCAAAGTATGGGGCATGAGATTGAATATCGCTATGATATTGTTCAAGTTACTCATGGTGCCCACATTGAACTTTACAAATGACTTTAAGTACCTTCATAAAACTTATTGAATTGATCTTTCTGTGTTTCATGAGTGTAGCTTGAAGTAATTCTGAATAAAAAAAATATCAAAATCAGAAACATCATTTACGGACACCCTGTATTGCAAATTTAAATTTTGTAATCTTTCTAAAGTCCAAATTTTACCTTACAAGATCCACTTATAATACAAAGTCTTAGGATATTGTGACCCAGACAGAAATGCCATAAGCATTTCTGATGTAAGTTATGTGTTTGTCATTTGTAGAGCCTATGATATGTATTGTAAGGTTGGTCCAGTGGACAAACCTAGCTCAACTGATGATTCTTTTCTTTGCACCTGACATAAGGAATGTACCAATCTCAAATTAGAATTTGGTGCATTATAAGAATTTGAGTCACTAAAGAAACAAATGTAACTGGAAGCTCGCCGGGGACTCAAGTATCTTGTGACCTGTCAAATGATGCATCCCCAATTCAAGTCCTACACAAGAATAGTTAAGTGCATGCTGCTCTGGATGAAGGTGATCTAGTTTTATTGCAGACAGGGATAAAGACATGTGTAATAAAGACAGGTGGACCAGAACCAGGGGGTGTTTGATGGAAGCAACAATTGATGATATTACCAAAAGACTGTCAGATTTTAATGGGGGTAAAGAGAGCATTATTATTCATGTGGGGACTAACAATATTAAAAGAACATGACCTGACCATTTGTTGGATAAATATAGGACCGTGCTGAAAATATTTCATGAGTTATGTCAGAATGCGTATGTGTCTGCAATTCTCCCCAGACATCATAGGTGGGATTATATGATGAGAGAGCCTCATGAATTAACTCAAGCCTTGAGGGAATCTGCAAGACTCTAGGGGAGGGTTATCAGTGTGGCCTGTACTTGTTGGCAGAAAGGAAACTATTTTGTAGAGATGGTATTCATTTCAACAAAGGTGATTTTGACAGTATCATTGAGGATACCTTAAGAGTTCAGTGAAACTGCTAGTTAGGTGGGAGATGGGTAATACAGATCCATGTTTATCTGATAATATAGGTCAAAGTAATGCTTACCTTAGGAATCCTTGTTTACTGCCACAAGAGCAAATGTTGGCAAAATGTTCTGAGGGTAGTAAAGTTTCAAATGAGTGTGTTGAAAAAGCCAAAGAAATTAGTCATCTGTAATTTTGAAATACTAATTTCAAAATTACAGATGACTGTTTGTTAGAAACATTTTTGGGCATAAAAGAAAGTAAAGCTCCTGGAGTTGATGGCATATACCCAGTAATTTTGAGGAGGCCACAAATGAATGTATTGAACCACTGAAGTTAATTATGAGGGCATCTCTGGCCTCTGAAGAGACCACTTTGGATTGGAGAAGTGCCAACATATCACCAATACATAAAGACAGTTCTAAGAACAAAGTTGGTAACCACAGACCACTTAATCTGACTTCAGTGGTAGGGAAAATCTTGGAAGCAATGATCAGGAGTGCAATCTAGAGACATTTAGATAGATATGAATAACAAACAACATGGGCTTCTTACGGGGAAAATCGTGTTTAACTAACTTAGTAGGCTATTTTGACATAGTGATTTACAGTTACTCATGAGCTGGATGTAGGGAACAATTTCGATAGTTTGAATTTTAGCAAGGCATTTGACTCAGTCCCTCATAAGAAATTATTGCATAAGCTGGAACATGTAGGGATTACTGGAAAAATCCTAAGATTGATTGCTGGGTGGCTGCAGGACAGAAGGCAGAGGGTTATGATTAATGGATATTCTTCAGATTGGTGCAAAGTCAGAAGTGGGTTCCTCAAGGACTGGTTCTTGGACCACTGTTGTTTCTGATTCTGTTTCTGACCACACGAGGAAAGACTGATTGTGTAGGCTACAGAGTTTGGCAACCAAGCACCGTAGAAGGGACCTGATTGACGTTTATAAGGCTCTGAGTGGAGTTAGTAAAATGAATGAAGGCACAATTTTTGCTGTTACAGAGAATTACAGAACTCAGATGCATAAATTCGAAGGTCAACACTGGATAGTATGTGAAGAGAGCAACAAATTTCATGGCATCAATGATGGGACAGAAGGCTTGATGTCAAAATTTGCAGACAATGTAAAAATTGGTAGAGTAGTTAATGATCAGTATCAAGAAGCACTTATTCAGGATGACTTGAACAGGCTGCAAGAATAGTCAGAAAAGTGGCAGCTATGTTTTGGTGAGCAAAATGAAAGGTCTTCCAGGAAAGCCCATGGTGTCCTAGTGATGATTTATAGAACATCATCTGGTGGAGATAGGGAGATCATAATCCCACTATATAAAGCAACTCCCAAAATAAATTATACACTTGGTGGGGTTGAATTAACAGTAGAGAAAGAAAGGGATCTGGGAGTTATAATACAAGAAGATATGAAGTTTTCTGGGCAGTGTATAAAGTAATTGTTTTTTTTTTTTTTTTTTGATTTGGTAGTTGTTGGCGCATCGGCTTCTGTGGCCATATTGCACCTCCCAAGTTTTTTTTAGCAGTACTTTGATCCAAGCCCGAGGCGGGAATCGAACCCGCGACCTTTGGGTTGCCGGGCAGGTACTTTACCCACTCGGCTAGCCCGGTCGGCATAAAGTAATTGTAAGACCACATTTGGAATACTGTGTCCAAATATGGAGACCTCATCTGAAAAAAAGACGTTGAGCTTCTTGAAACGGTTCAAAGTTAGACAACTCACGTGGTGATACTGACAAAAGGGTGACCACACGAGGAAAGACTGATTATGTGGGCTACACAGCTTGGCAACCAAGCATCTTAGAAGTGACCTGATTGAGGTTTATAAGGCTCTGAGTGGAGTTAGTAAAGTGAATGAAGGCAGAATTTTTGCTGTTACAGAAAATTACAGAACTCAGGTGCATAAATTCAAAGGTCAATGCTGGATAGTTACCTATGTGAAAAGGGAAACAAATAATTTGTATTTTCTTATCTACTTATTTTTTTTGTTCTGTTTTGTTCTTTTTTTTTGTCGGTCAGTGCAGCAAAAATTTGTGGCTTCTTTGCACTATATGGCTATTACTATAAATATTTTTTTTAAATTCAAAAATTTTCTCTTGTTATATGAATATTTGTATCTATTTTAATTGCTATGCTGTATTATACTTGCATTACTGCATTTTTCTAACCTTTCATATAGATCTTCCTCTCGAATAAAATAAATGCAACACTAAAAGGGATGTTCAACAAATCATAAAATTATCTACTGGATAGTTTCAGGCAACTGCAGTGTTACCCGATTCATATTCAGCTAATACATCTACTTGAAATGTTCTTATCATAAAATGCACAGTGAAAACTGTCTCAGAGAGTTTGAATGAATAAACATCTTGTGACATGACAGGTGTTCTCATGGTCTGTTAATCAAAAATGCTGGGATACAACTGTTGTGTCTCATAGTTAATGTGTTAAACAATATATACTTTTGTAGATAAAGTCATTAATAAGTCTTTAAACAAGCCTGACTTGAGCCTGATAACCAATGAATCCAAATAAATAAAATGAAACTTCATTTTAAATAATTGATATTTTTTAAAAATTTATTTTCTCTGTAAAAAAGTAAATCAAAATAAATGACATATAACATACAAATTACTGCTGAAAAAAAGTAAGTATACTTTACTTATTGATGGTCCTAAAACATCACCACTGAAGAAAACTAGAGGATCCAAATGGCTAAAACTTTTGATAGCTGTACAAAAGCGAGCTGCACCCCCAAGTGGTTCCCTTGTTCGAGGTTCAACATTGTAACAGTCATTAAAATGAAGTATAGTAATTTCTCCCACTTGATCTGGCATATTCATTTTCTTTTTTTGAATAAAAACGGTAGATATTTGGTCACAAAGAACTTTTTAAAGCAGATATCTAATAACGAAAGAGATATGAAACTCTTAGGTATGTAAATTATATTTTATCATAACAATATTTCAAAAGAATCTATATTACCAATAAATTTTATATGAACCTGCATGTGTTGAGTTATTAAAAAAGATCTTTATAACTTCAAAAAATTTGCTATAAGACATCAAGCAGCAGCACATTTCTGTTTTTTTTTTTTTCACTGCAGTAAAGAAAATCTCCCAGTTTCACATACATCATATAAATGTTTAATATATATTCTATACATAACTCTGTAGATGTCCAAGTAATATTCTAACTTCTGCCACATTCTGTTGAATGTTTTTCCTTCAACCATAGAAAATGGCTCATAAATGCACTAATATATAGAAGAGAAGAATAAAATCTCATTCTTGCACAGTTCTAACATCCTTGAGAAATTGATGGCAACCAGCCTGTTTAACAGATGTGCTACTCCACTTCTGCACTAACAACTCAGCTATCATTACAGAAAAAATTTTGTAATGAGTTATACATTTTGTAATTATCTTAGAAATGTTTCCACATTAATTCACTGTAACTCCACTACCCTTATCTAACAAATGCAAGTAAATGACATTAGTAACTATGTATTCTGCAAAAGAGTAAACAGTGTATATCTAACACAATTAAATAGTAAAAAACATGTTGCCAACATAAAACTAAAATTTTATGTTGGCAACATGTTTGCCAACATAAAATTTTCGGGCTTCAATGAAAGCTTATAAATTTCCATAATTGATTGTGAGACACCTATTTTGTCTGTTAGCTTTTTTGTTTTGTTACCTCACCTCTTTAGCTCACTTTACATTTTAGATCACATTGTTAGATTTTAATTCCTGGCATGTCTAGCCAAGCAATGATTCCATAACTTATTTAATAGCTTGCTAAATGTAAATTCCCACACTGATAAAGACAACATATAATACTGTAGAAAAAAAAATAATACTAATTGCATCACAAAACAAATGCAGAAAAAAAAAAAAAAAAAAAATGCAAAAACCAGGGTTAATCTTGGCAAGAAGCAATTTTGCTACCTGTACTAAGGTACTCTAACAATCAAATTAACTAAGTCTAATAATCAATCAACATTTCCATTCCTTTCATAAAATGGTAGGTGCAATGAATATATTAAAACATATTGAAGTCCATCTCGCTAGTAACTGTCCCTTCAGAAAATTATGGTTCAACAAGTTGAACCCTGCCAAGAACTCTAATTGTTGCATTTGGAGAGAGGGGGGGGGTTCTTTGTTGCAGTTTCAGAACACAAAGATGCCAAAAACTGTATATAGACTATTTCAAAAAGATGTTCCTATATTTTAGGAAATAAAATTAATTATAAACCTCAGAAACTATTATAATTAGGTGTGTACAGAAGCAACAGTTGGTGCTACTATAGTGTGTGGTCTACCATGTCTACCGCAAGCTAGTGTGAGAATACACTACTGGCACTATAGTGTGCAGTCTACCAAATGCTATAGTGGATGTAAAAATATGATATATGAATAAATATGAATGTGATAAAAACACAAAATTATGTGCTAAATGATTTTTAATAAAGACTAAATATTAGCTTAAATATTAACTACTCTAATTTTATATAGTGAAGTATTATGATAAAAACACAAAGCTATGTGCTGAATGCATTTATATGTGAACACCATCTTCTGGACATACCCCAAGACGTAGGGCCTTGTCATCGATGTGGTAGTGTCGTGAAAGAAAAAAGAAAACATGACAGAGATGGAGAATATAGGCCTATACTTTGTTGTCCACATAAAGGGTGCCAAACTTCATGTTATTAGCATTAGCATATGATGCAAGAAAGCAAGCTTATGCAGTATCAGCCAGAAAAAAAAAAAAAAAAAAAAAATTAATTATAAACCTCAGAAACTATTATAATTAGGTGTGTACAGAAGCAACAGTTGGTGCTACTATAGTGTGTGGTCTACCATGTCTACTGGAAGCTAGTGTAAGACTAGCTTCCGGTAAAGGTAATGCATTCTTCTGTTATATGGACATGAACAACAAATCACACTGCAATATGAGTTTGTGCAAAATTTTAGAACTGGTGTTCTTTTTCGTACTGGAAATACCAATGGACACGGCAGTTATTCTAACAGGAAAGTCTTATAGTACTATAACTGACTGGTATAACAAAAGAAGTGTGTGGAGCCACTGTTTCTCACAATGCACAAGGTAAGATGGTTGGTATAGAGCTTAACACCATTCAAATTGAAGAAGCAAGATTTGCTGGTCAAGGAAACATAATCGTGGGAGAATGCTAAATGGCAACCAAGCTCCTCTCTCTGAAGTTAGTAATGTAGTTGTACAAAACAATAGGCACTATGTACCAAAAATTGATGGGCCTTGGGTATTTGGTCTCAAGGAAGGCTCTGTTTGTGGGTATTTTTATGTGCAACGGCCTGACAGAGGCACTGATTCCCAGCATTGAACGGAAATGTGAATCTGGTTCAGTGATTCATTCCGATGAATGGTCTCTGCAGATAACAGACTAAATGTCATGGGTTACCACAATTTTATGGTGAACCATCAAGAAAATTATGTGGATCCAGTGACGGGAGAAAACACGCAAGTGACTGAATGGTCATGGTTGGATTCCAAATCATGCATTCTAAAGAAAATGAGAGGCATTAACAGTAAGCTTTTTCAATCTCACCTTAGCTTCTGCCGGAAAGTGCTAAGAAAAGAAGCAGATGATTTATTTGAGACATTTTAAAATGATATTCGAAGTGTAAATCATTAAAAAGGATAAGAAGTGCAAGTCATTAATTTATGTGTATTATTTAACCAGTTTGTGTATAATTCATAAAGGATGTCATTTAAGCTAATATTTAGTCTTTATTAAAAATCATTTAGCATATAATTTTGTGTTTTTAACCCATTCATATTTTTTATATATCATATTTTTAGCATCCTCTATAATGTCCGGTAGACCGCATGCTATAGTGCATTCTCACACTATAGCATCTGGTAAATCGCACACTATAGTAGCACCCAACAGTTTGTGGCACTTGAACTCATACAGATGTTCAAATTGTCTACCATTTACTTCTAGGTGCTATTCACAGCAACAAACAACTGAATGACAAGCATTCTCTAGTGTAACTGCTGGAGTAGCTTCACATGCTAGTTTAATTGTTGAAATGTGGATAGCTTTCTGCTGTACACTACATCCTTCAGGTAGTCCCACAAGTATGTATTGAATGGGTTAAATCAGCTAAATATGGGATATTAACACTTCCTCATTGGCATATCAACTGGTCTGTGAAATGATTATCGACAGGAACTGACACCATGATAATAATGTGGGGTGTCCTGTTGGTAGTAAACCACTTCATCCCCATACAGTTCATAAATGACAGGCACAATGGATAAAGCAAGTGAAGGTATACATGTCACTGCTAATTGCCCAACAATTCTCCTGGATGAGATACCACACTAGACTATAACTCCTGGTAAATTCTATGCATGAATGCAACAACTAAGATTAATGATTTAATGTATTAGTTCACTGATGAATGGTTGAATCATCAGATGATTAATACACAATTATTATGGTTCCCATACCACTGAACTTTAAGTTGCCCCACCTGACCAAAAAATATTTGAAAATCTTGCATCTTTGCTTCAAACCATTCAAAAACTCAAACATTCAGTGATTGGGATCATCTTCATTCACATCTTATAGCAATCTTGGCACATAAAATTTCCATATAGCTCTTTTGAGAATGTGGTATGCATTTTGTCTGCTGATTTCTGTCCCACAAACAGCTTGCCCTACAGATTTTTGCAGTGACTGTGAGAATTACTGTAACACCAAATCTGAACATCACTAACAACTCGTCATCGTGACCAAGCACTAGCCTGGTCATGGCTTTAGAATACTTTCCTGCACATCACACACCATATGTAACCTCTTTGATTTACATATCTCTGCACAGATCGTTACATATAGGCCAAACCACCATGGTCTATAAAGTGACCAGGCAGTGTATTTCTTTTGCTAGATGAGAAGCCATTCAGTCTCCTGTTTTGCCAGATGAAAAACACCATAAAAAAATGACGAATTAAGGGATGGTGAATAAAAAGAAGTTTATAAAAGTTTTTTCAGCCATTGTGAAAAAAAAAAAAAAAAAAGTTTTTAAGTTGATACAGGGGTTCAAACCCTTGCCTCTTCCATATAGTGTGGAAGGCCATTCCAGGTTTATTTTAGTACTACTTAGGAATAAATTGATATATACTTAATTCCTTAAATTCTTTAAAAAACTAATTTATAAAGCAATATACAGCAACTCCATGACTTACACAAGGGTTGCGTTCCGCAGAAATCTGCATAAGTCGAGTTTTACGTTAAGTCAGAATTTCCCTAAAGGCTTATGCAGCATTTGCAACTATGTGCACTGAATTTGATTGAAGCAAAAAAGAAATATTCAACAAATGTGTAAATAGAATTCTTTATTCATTTTTTTTTTTTTTTATCTCATGCATAAGAAAAATTACAAAAGTGTGCAATTACAAAAATTTAAAAATTATAAAATTACAAAAAAAAAAAAAAAAAGGGAGGAAACAGGCATAACATCAGCAAGTTTTACCTTTCAAGCATCGTTGCCAGAATCACCATCTCCAGCTGATAAGTACGCCGCTGCGGAGGTTGAGCTGTGGAAATTTAAAAAGGGTTTTTCCAACACATCACAAAATATCTCTGCTGCTGCAGAATCGGCACTGATGATTTCACTGCATATTTTAACATTGTTGAAACCAGTGCAATGCTTGAACCTATTAAACCACCCATTGCTTGCCACAAACTTGCCTTGGAGTTTGCTGTACTTATCCTTAATATCTTCATAAATACTACTTGCTTCTGCTTGAATGGCCATAAGACTCAAGGGCACAAGCTTCTGAATCCGATTTTCCAACCATATTATTAATAGCTTTTCCATCTTCAATATAGCACCTGAATGCTGTTTTGTGATCACTGATGATCTTAAATGCGTTGATCATTTAAGATGTTCTTTTACACACACACACTGTCCCTTAAAATAGTATTCACTGTTGAAGCAGCAAGACCTAATTCCCGTGCAATAGATGACAAACTTTGTCCCGCTTCATACTTCTTAACCATTTTCATCTTCATTTCTAAATCAATTTTGTTTCGTTTCCTAGTGCTGCCACCACTTGCACTTTCTGTTGGTCACTTTCACTTTGCCACTGTAATAAGTACGTAAATAGGAACAAAGAAAAGATTCTGAAAATTTATGTTTTTTATATATGATTGAAGATTTCAGTGAAGGGGAATCTCACTTCACCATAATAACATAAAAACCCACACAATTCCAGTTATCGGGGTTATCATAAATGCAATAAGATCGATTTTACTACCTGTTTATAATTAGATGCACTAACAGAAAAGCTCAATAAACCAGAAAATGCAAATTGTTTTGTGGTAGTGACCTCCAGAAATGTTATTTAGAAAAATATCAATAAAGACGTCCAAAATTGATTCTTATAACGGAACATATGATAACGATGAAAGGGTAGTGCTCCATTATAAAAATGACCTTTTAGAGAGATAAATAGCTTAGTTATATAGCGAAAATTTCAACTTCCGAGGACTTGGAATGAATTACAAAAAAAAAAGTAATGTGTTATTGGGTTCACGTTGCACTGTTTTCACGATACCTCCATTTATTCCTAAATGATACAAAATACGTTTCCACGATTTTTTTAAGTTTACACCAGCCAGCAAAAACTTATGTAAAGTCGAATTTATGGAAGTCGAGTATTACATAATTCGGGGAGTTCCTGTACACATTTCACAAGAAATAGATCATATGCATACTCTTTCATTAGAGTTCAAGCTTCTTTAAGCTATATGAAATATTATACAATGCCCACTTAGCTATTTCTGCATACAAAAACTGCATTGAGGTAGGGTTCCATCTCTAACAACAGGGAGGTGAGACTCCAACTAACTTTCTTAAAAATGATTCCAAAATTCAAATGGTTAATATATTATTAAAATTTAATAAATGTCTATAATAAACTACCTATTTAGACCTTATTTAGTTCATAAATTATTTACCTATTTAGACCTTATTTAGTTCATAAATTATTTACCTATTTGGTTCATAAATATAAGGTTGCACCAACAGCCTTATTAGCATTAGCATTAGTAGAGGCATTTGATGCAAGAAAGCAAGCTTATGCAGCATCAGCCAAAAAAAAAAAAAAAACCCACTTCCACTTCACCCCTCTGTTCGTTCAAAATACCTGTCCAGCTGAGCCTTAAACTTATTTAGGCTTTCAACTTCCACTACAAGGGATGGAAGTCTGTTCCACCAACCAACCATCCGCTGGCTAAAGGCAAATTTCCGCACGTCTATCCTACATCTGTCTTTCCTCAATTTGAATTTATGCCCTCTCAGGTGATTAATCTGAGCAAGAGGAAGAATCCCATCAGCACTGAGCATGCTCAAACCATTCAAGGCTTTATACACCTCTATCAGATCACCTCGCTGGTGCCTAGTCTCCAGACACTGTAATTTGCAAAACTTAAGCCTTTCTTCGTAAGAGCACCCCTTTGTTCCATTCACTAATCTTGTTGCCCTTCTCTGTACTCATTCCAGCAGCTCTACATCCTTCTTGAAATGAGGCCTCCAGACCTGTATACAGTACTCTAGGTGTGGCCTGACCATCGCCTTATACAATGGAATAAACACCACCTTATCCCTGCTGGAAAAATTCCTGTATATCATTGACAATACTCCATGAGCTACTCTTGCAGCCCGTCTGCACTGCTCAGAGAACTTCATATCTGCCTGCACAACCACCCCCAAGTCCCTTTCATTCTCTACCACTGTCAGTGTAGTACCACAGAGTTGATACGTTGCTCTGGGGTTGCTGTTTCCCATGTGTAGTACTTTACATTTGTCAATGTTAAACTTCATTTGCCACCTCTCAGCCCATCTGCTCAACCTTTCCAGATCCTGTTGCAGCAGCATAGTGTCAGTAGTGTCCTTGACAACCCTGCCAACCTTTGTATCATCTGCAAACTTGGACATTAAGCTTGATATACCATCATCAATATCATTTATAAATACAGAAAACAATAATGGACCCAACACTGAGCCCTGAGGGACTCCACTAATAACATTAGTCCACGATGAGTAGTGTCCATTGATTACCACTCTCTGTCTTCTTCCCCTCAACCACCCCTTTATCCATAGCAGCAACTTGCCTCCAATGTCACACTGCTCCAATTTGTGTAGCAGTCTTCCATGTGCAACAGTATCAAAAGCCTTTCTAAGATCCAAGTATATAATATCAAAGCTATTCCCTGCATCCAGTTCTTTTGTGACTGCATCATAGTACCCAATCAAATTGGTCAGGCAAGACTTCCCCTTAACAAAACCATGCTGTGTCCGAGCTATAACTGAAGTCTTGTCTAAATGATCCTGCAGTGCTTCTTTAACCAGTGCCTCCATTAATTTTCCTGGAACAGAAGTTAAGCTCACAGGTCTATAATTACTTGTGTCAGCCTTTGATCCTCCTTTGTGAATTGGGGTCACATTTGCACATCTCCAGTCTATGGGTACCTCCCCTGAGTCCAAGGAAGCTCTCATAATTATGGCTAAGGGTTTGCTTACTTCCTTTGCTGCCTCCTTTAATATAACTGGATAGATCCCATCCACCCCGGGTGCCTTTCTTGTGTTTATCTTCAACAGTTTCTCCTCCACTTTACTCCCAGTTATTTCAAGATTCTGTAGCTTACTGCTAGAGTTGAATACACCTCTGGCATTCCCCTCGCTGAATAACTCCTCATGTGTGAATGTCGATGCAAAATATTCATTTAGTTTGTTAGCTACCTGAGCAGGATCATCAACAGTTGACCCATCAATATCAAGTGGACCAATCTGATTCATCCCCTTCCTTCTAGAGTTTACATAAGTAAAGAACTCTTTGCTGTTTTTCTTTGCATCCCTTGCCAAGGATTTCTCGTAATCTGCCTTTGCCTGCCTAACCTTCTTTGTAACTTGGTTGCATATCAACTTGTATTTATCATAGGCTTCTGTGTCATGTGTTAATTTATAAGTATCCCATGCATTTTTCTTCTCTGCCATATGCCTCATTAGTTCATCTGACATCCATTTTGGCCTAAACCTTGAACAATATTTCTTAGTTGGTATGTAAAGCCTAGTAGCTTCCAAGATAAGTTCTTTGAATGCTTCCCATTTTGAATTTGCTGTTGGTAACATCATCAGTTGGTCCCACTGTATAGAATTTAAATACTGTCTCAGTCCATTATAGTCGCCTTTACGAAAGCAATAACCCTTCCCTTTACCCCTAATGGTAGTTACCTCTTTGAGTAAATCCCACTTCAGCACACTGTGATCACTGCCACCTAGAGTTTCATTTATCTGCAGATTCTTAATGCATGAAGAATCACTGCTGATAATCAAATCAAGAGTATTACTCCCTCTAGTTGCCTCCCGAACATGCTGATGTAGAAAACAATCATCCAATAAATCCACAAAAGCCCTGCTAGTGTGTGAGTGACCAGCCCCGAAATTCCAGTCAATATCTGGGAAATTAAAATCTCCCATTATAAGACTCTCTGATTTACTGGCCCACTCTATTTCCCTGTACAGTTTCTTATTATACTCATCAGAGTCATTAGGCCTATAGCACACTCCTACTCTCAATTTTGATCTCCGAATGCTTATGTCACACCAAACTGACTCAACACTGCACTGTCCTGCGATGTCGACTGGCTTCACTTCCTTGGTTTTTATGTGTTTCTTAACTAATAGCATAACCCCTCCCCTCTTCCTATCCTGTCTATCCTTTCTGTAGACGTTGTACTCCCCAAATTCCAGTTCTGCATCCCTTATATCTGTGTGACACCACGTCTCTGATATCCCAACAATATCTGCCTTTGATGTTTTGAGCAATACTTAAATTCATCAAATTTATTTACTAAACTCCTAGCATTGGTGTACACGCAAGTATACCTGCACCTGTTTCTATTCTTAGCTACCCTAACACAACCCATGTGTTTACTTGTACCGCAATGGCTCCCAGCAGTCTCTGAAATATCATGCATCTTGTTTTTCAGGCTTCTGCTCATTCTAATAGAAGCAGTGCAAGAATCTCTTTCACCTCTGCCAGTGGCTACTGTCAATCTATTGGTCTTTGTCTCCCCCTTATATTTATGAACATTTCAGAATTTCACATTACTATTTGTTATTTAGTAGTGAGTAGTGACAAATGATGCAAAGAAGCAAGCTTATAAAACATCAACAAAAAAAAAAAAAAAAACAATACACACATCATCTGTCTGCCTTCCATTAACATGTGTAAATTTTCCTTAAATTTATTCAAATTACCCACATCCAAAATAACAGATGGTACTTTGTTCATACAATCAATTACTCTCTGGCTGAAAGCAAATTTGCATACATCTACCCTGCAGCCATCCTTTTTCAATTTATGTCCCCTTATGTGTTTCAATTTATTTTCAGTTTGTTTTTCAATTTATGGCCCCTTATGGCAATGGTCAGGCCACACCTTGAGTAATGTATATAGGTCTGGAGGCCTCATTTCAAGAAGGATGTAGAGCTGCTGGAATGAGTACAGAGAAGGGCAACAAGATTAGTGAATGGAACAAAGGGTTGCTCTTACGAAGAAAGGCTTAAGTTTTGCAAATTACAGTGTCTGGAGACTAGGCACCGGCGAGGTGATCTGATAGAGGTGTATAAAGCCTTATATGGTTTGAGCATGCTCAATGCCGATGGGATTCTTCTTCTTGCTCAGAATAATCACCTGAGAGGGCATAAATTCAGATTGAGGAAAGACAGATGAAGGATAGATGTGCGGAAATTTGCCTTTAGCCAGTGGGTAGTTGGTTGGTGGAACAGACTTCCATCCCTTGTTGTGGAAGTTGATAGCCTAAATAAATTTAAGGCTCAGCTGGACAGGTATTTCGAACGAACAGAGGGGTGAAATGGAAGTGTTTTTTTTTTTTTTTGGCTGATAAGCTTGCTTTCTTGCATCGTATGCCTCTACTCATCGTATGACTCAGAGAGGACATAAGAAGATTTAACACAAGAAAAGTAGAACAAGCATTAAGGGAAAACAAAGGATTTAAATCAGCAGCCATGAGCAGTAATACAGAAAGACAAATGATACTGAAACTGAAGAATAGCGATGGTGTACTTATAAACAGCAGAGAAGGCATAATTCAAATAGCAGAAGACTACTATAGAGAATTATACAAGGAGCGAGGGAATGATACCAGCAGTGGGGAACACGTAATGCAAAGTAGCAACACATACAACATACCCGATATTCTTCCTGATGAGGTAGAACATGCATTGAAGAAAATGAAGAATCGGAAAGCCCCGGGGGAAGATGAAGTTACTGTAGAGTTGTTAAAATTGGGAGGAAGAGACATAACACAAAAACTGGCAAGGCTCTTCACAAAGTGCATTAGAAAAGGTGTGATGCCTAAGCAGTGGAATAATGCAATCATAGTTTTGCTGCATAAGAAAGGAGATAAATCAGAAATTGGAAATTATAGACCAATTAGCTTGTTATCCCATATCTACAAGTTGTTCACAAGGGTCATTACTAACAGATTAGAAAGAATACTTGATGAGAATCAACCGAAAGAGCAAGCTGGCTTTAGGACAGGATTCTCAACTATGGATCACCTTCACGTAATATCACAGCTAATGGAGAAAGCAAATGAATATAAAACACCATTATGCCTGGCATTTGTGGATTATGAAAAGGCATTTGACTCCATACAGCATAAGACAATGTTTCGGGCACTGGAAAGACAAGGCATAGATACTCCATATATTATGATTTTGAAGAAAATATATGAGAGTGCTACATCCTTTATTAGACTAGACAAAGACAGTAGCAAATTTAAAATCGAGAAAGGAGTTCGACAAGGAGACACAATATCTCCGAAGCTGTTTACTGCTGCCCTTGAGGAAGCTTTCAGAAAATTAGACTGGTCGCAGAAAGGAGTCAATGTGAACGGAGAGTACCTAAACCATTTACGATTTGCAGATGACATTGTGGTCATAAGCCACGATCCCAAAGAATTAGAGGAAAATCTTAATCAGTTATGCACAGTTAGTAAGGATTTTGGACTAAAGATGAATATGGCTAAAACAAAAGTAATGATGAACAAGTATGCCACAGAAAGGGAAATAATGATTGAAGGAGCAGTAATTGAAAAGGTGGAGTCATATACTTATCTGGGACAAGTTATTAGCTGTAATAATGATAAATGGCTGGAAGTCAAGAGAAGAATAAATTTTGGATGGATAGCATTCAGGAAATATAGTCACATACTGAAGAGTAATATCCCAGTTAGTCTGAAACGTAAAATAATGAATCAATGTATACTCCCCACCATGACTTATGGAAGTGAAACTTGGGCACTCACCAAAAGAATGGAAGAGAAGCTAAGAACTACACAGCGAAGAATGGAACGAATTATATTGGGAATCAGACTGTTAGATAAGAAGAGAAACACATGGATTAGGCAGCAAACTCAAGTAAAGGACATTCTTATCAAAACTAAAGAACTAAAATTGTCTTGGGCAGGACACATAGCTCGAAGACATGATGACAGATGGACTAAGAAAATAACAGAATGGTACCCAAGAGGAGCTAGAAGAAAACCTGGAAGACAAAGGCGGAGATGGATAGATGAAATTCATGAGTTTTTGAGTAGTAAATGGATGGCCAGTGCTCAAAACAGAAGGAACTGGAAAGTTGCTGGAGAGGCCTTCATCCTGCAGTGGATTGAAAATGGCTG